>NW_005871138.1:4170211-4178993 GCF_000147115.1 Myotis lucifugus
ATAGGTATTTATTATTATATCCCTTGTAGTCTTGTACATCCTATATAACAAAAAGCTTATATGCAAATGGTCATCACACCCTCATGCCATCACACTGTAATAGCTCAGACACTCCAACACTGGGGGGAAAGGAATGGGGGCCACCAGGCACAAATGAGAGAGGAATGGGGGCCACCCAGGCACAAATGAGAGAGGAATGGGGACCAGCCAGGTTGTGGCCTGGGAAAGGGACAAGTCACCCTTCCCGTGGTCCCGGGCACCAGTGGCTGCACCTGCGGCATGGGAGAGGGACAAGCTGCCCGCCCCGCGGTCCCAGGTGCCTGCGGCTTCGGCCTGGGTGAAGTCACCTGCCCACGGTCTCCTGCAGCTGCGGCCAGCCTGGGAGAAGCCGGCCCAGGTCCTGGGTGCCTGCAGCCAGCCAGAGGAGGGAAGCCCAGGTCCCGGGGACCTGCAACGGGCCGGAGAAGGGAATCCTGGGTCCCAGGTGCGGGGCAAGGCAGAGGAGGTTAGGGGCGATCAGGCAGGCAGGCAGAGGTGATTAGGGGCGATCAGACAGGCAGGCAGGCAGGTGAGCGGTTAGAAGCCAGTGGTTCCGGATTGCGAGAGGCAGTCAGACATTCCCCGAGGGGTCCCGGATTGGAGAGGGTGCAGGCCAGGCTGAGGGATGCCCCCTTCCCGTCCCCCGTGCATGAATTTTGTGCACCAGGCCTCTAGTGTTTAATATTTTCCATAATAAGAAGCTATCCTATATAATAAAGAGGTGATATGCAAATTGACCATCACACCCTCACACAAGATGGCCACCCCCATGTGGTCACAAGATGGCCAGCAGGGGAGGGCAACTGGGGGTGACCAGGCCGGCAGGGGAGCAGTTAGGTGTCAATTAGGCTGGCAGGGGAGTGGTTAGGGGGCAATCAGGCAGGCAAGCAGTTGGGAGCCAGCAGTCCCGGATTGTGAGAGGGATGTCTGACTGCCGGTTTAGGCCCGATTCCTGGAACATCCCCCAAGGGGTCCCAGATTGGAGAGGGTGCAGGCTGGGCTGAGGGACACCCCCCCTCCCCTCCCCCAGTGCACAAATTTTGTGCACTGGGCCTCTGGTATAAAAAGAAAACCTGGATTCAAACTCCAAGGTTTATTAAATGTAGGACCTGGGAAATCTCTGGAATCCTCTGATCTTCAATTTTTTCATCTGAAAATGGGAATGATAATCCCTACCTCATAGAATTGTTTTGAGGAATAAATGAGATCATAGATTGACATCATTTGGAAATCCAACTCTTAAAAACTGCATAACTCGTACAAATGTTAGCAAAACAGTTCTCTCTCTCTCTGAGGCACTCAGGAAGCAGAGAGAGGTTGTAGGTTTGTGGGCAGAGAAATGGTAATGAGCTGAATTCATCTGGATTCTTAAGAATTTTTGTTTTGTAATACCTACTTAATATGACACTGTTTACTTTGTATTGGCCCTTTACTCTCAAAAGGAAAGTGTCAAAGATATTTGCAATAAATTGAAGTTCTCTAACTTGAGTTGCTTATATTTCTTGTTTACTTTCATATTTCCCCTATTAAACATAGAAAGTAAACTTACAGGAGACTGTGCTGTTGAGATAAAACTGAACACAATTAGAAATCAATGTAATCTAAATTGGACTTTAAAATATTCCAGGTGCATTTAGAAGAATAGATATGTATCTTTCAGCACTAATGCTTCATCTCAAAATAAAAGGAAGTTGACAGAGGTTCAAGCCTAAGGGACACAAAGGGAAATTTGGCAAAATGTGGCTTTAGTTTGCAGAATGGGTTGGAGGGAGAGTCAGAGCGACTCTCTACAATACATTTCTGATTAAGTCATTTCCCTTCCATTCAATGGCTTCCCTCAGCTTTCAGGAAAAAGTCCAAGCTCCTGAACAAAGGCTCAGGTGACTCTCGGGCTTTCCACCCGCTCCAGGACTGATGGCCCCTTCCCACCATAGGAGGGAAGGATTCCTCCACCGCTCCTCTCCCCTACCGCTTAGTTGTCAAATCCTGTTGCTTCTCCTGAAATGTCTCTCAAATCTGCCCCCCCATCCCATTCCTGCTGCCACTGATCTAGGGCAGGCTTTTTTTTTTCTTCTTTTTTTTTTTCTTTATAACCTGTAGTCCTCCATCTGCCCAAACAGGGTAAATATATCCATACTGCTTTTTCTGATTATGAAAGCAATTCATGCTAATAAAAAAAAGAAAAATAATGCAGTAAGAATAAAAGTCTCCCCATGATCTCGTGACACAGACATAAAGAATTTATCTTTCTAGTACATTCGTGTTCATGGCAGCATTATCACAAAAGCCCAAATCAGGAAGCAACCCAAATGTCCAACTATGGAATGAATAAACAAAATGTGTATATACATACACTGTATATACAAAATGCTTTGGAATATTATTCATTCTTTTTTAATATTTTTATTTATTGATTTTAGGGAAAGAGAAACATCAATTTTGTTCCACTTACTTTTCATTGGTTGATTCCTGTATGTGCCCTGACTGGGGATTGAACCCACAACCTTGGTATATTGGGATGACAGGGAAATATTATTCATTCTTAAAAAGGAAGGAAATTCTGACACATGCTACTACATAGATGAACTGTGAAAACATTATGCTAAATGAAATAAGCCAATCACAAAAAGACAAATATCATATGATTCCACTTATATGAAGTATCTAGAGTAGTCAAGTTCATACAAACAGAAAACAGAATGGTGGTTGCCAGGGACTGGGTGGTGGGGGGGGGGGGTGGCGAGCAGGAATAGGAAGTTGTTGTTTAATGGGTATAAAGTTTCAGTTTCGCAAGATGAAAAAGTTCAGGAGATAGATTATACAACAATATGAATATAATTGCACAACAATGTATCTTTAACATTATTCAGTTGTACACTTAAAGATGGGTAAGATGACAAATTTTATGTTATGGGTATTTTACTATTAAAAATAAAATAATTTTTTTCTTTTTTTTTAATAAAATTTTTTTTGAAGAACTCATCTTTCCAAACTTGTTTTTCTATAAGTATGTATGTATACATCTAAAGAGTAAAAAATAGGAACATACTATAATCTGCTTTTCATACCTAGCCATATGATGTTAAACATCTTTCTCTTATATATACACTAGAGGCCCAATGCACGAAATTCGTGCAAGGGGCTCGGCCCTCGCAGCCATGGCTTTGTCCGGAAGGACGTCGGAAGGTTGTTAGGCTGGCTGGTCTAATTAGTATATTATGCTTTTATTATTATAGATAGTTCTGTTATAGGCACCTCTCACCGACACCAGAGAGGTGTTACCTGACAGGACAGCCCCCTGAGCCAGTGGGAAAGGGCTGCCCCCGACCTTGATCCTTGTTTTCTCATATAAATGAATTTATATTAGACTCTGACTGCATTGTGAAAACCCAATTTATTAAAGCATAAATCTTTATTGAAAAAAGCAAAAGCAAGCAAACCTATACACCTGGCTAATGAAGCGCAGACCAGCTCTCAGCTAATCTAAAGAGCAAGTTGGGTGGGGGTTTGAAGGGTTATCTAGCCTCCTGCCTGTGGGCTTCAGAATTCCTCTGCTGACTATTTTGGCACAGATTAATTCTCAAGGTCCCTTTTTTTACTTTGTTGTGGCCTTCCCAGAATTCATGAAAAGCACCTGGCAACTTTATCTTGCCAAGCCTTGAGCCTGCTGGCTTCTCTGCTTAGGGAGTAAAATGGCCCTATTTTTCCTTTCCCCTTTCTGCATTCACTCATTAGGGAGGTTTTATTAACCATTTGCTCTGTGTCCTTGGCTGGGGAAGATAATGGCTTGTTAGTTACAAGCTGACTGCAAACTGCCCACATTGTTTGGCCTTGTTTTAACTTTCCTGTCTCAGTTTCCCTATTCCTCTGGCCCTGGAATCCTGTAACAGTTCCCACTTCATTCTTTTTTAATGGCTAGTAGTACCCATTACATGACTGCACCATATTTTAACCAGTCTGTTTGCAGTTTTTTAATATCATTAAAACATCAGACAACATCTTTGCATATTTTCTCATTTTGTCTTATGACAAACATCTGTTTTTTTACATCCCTTTTGGATATCGCTATCCTGATTTTCCCAAGGGAAAAAAGTATCTCCTCTTCACCCAGACACCTGTCCTTCACCCTGCCTCCTTCCTCCAGCCAATTCTTGTTCTATTTGGCTAGCCTGGGCATATTTATTCTAATGTTTAACCCTGGTATTTATTTTTCATATTGCCACTGTATTTCTCCTACAATTACATTTTCGGACTATTATTGCTTGCATAATACAATTGTCTATCTTGTAGCTGCTTGTTTACTTAATCCTTTATCTAATTATTTTAACTTAATTCTGTTGAATTTTCTCATCAGATAATCATATCATAGACAGACAATCCTGTCATCTAGATAGTCATTAAGACTAAAAGCTCCAGCCCCAACCAGTTTGGCTCAGTGGGCAGAGTGTTGGCCTGCGAACTGAAGGGTCCCAGGTTCGATTCCAGTCAAGGGCATGTACCTTGGTTGTGGGCACATCCCCAGTAGGGGGTGTGCAGGAGGCAGCTGATCAATGTTTCTCTCTCTTCGATGTTTCTAACTCTCTATCCCTCTCCCTTCCTCTCTGTAAAAAAATCAATTAAATAAATAAATAAATAAATAAAAAGACTAAAAGCTCCGGGCTCAGGCAGACCTGGATTCAAATTCTATGTGACCTTGTGTAAGCAGTTTTCCTTGGTTTCTTCATTCATAAGCTGGGAAATATAAGGTGTTCTAGCAGCATTGTTGTAAAGGTCATATTAATTGAGACTAGTGCATGAAAAATACTTAACACAATATTAGTTCAATAAATGTCTGCTATCTGCCAATAATGAAAATATAGCTTTCCACATTTACACCTTTTATTTTTTTCTTGTTGCATGATACTGGTGGCACTCTTTTCAGCATTCACCTTGCTTCCCACTTCTCCAAAAATAGCAGAAGCCATTAGACTCTTTTTAAAGGATCTGTGCTGTGGATCTCATCCACTCTCACCTCAGGGAAGTTGTGCGACTGATTTTCCCCCTCATCTTCTGTATTTCCTCGGCCTCTCCCTAACTTCTCCTTGCCATCAGCATTTAAATCGGCTCAGGTCGCTCGTGTTTAAAAAGATTTCGCCTGTTTCCCCAATCGCTCCAGCCTTCTCTCTCTCCCCCCTCACAAACTCCTTTCAGCTGCCTACACTTTTGTCTTGACTTTCTCATATCCCACTCTCTCCTCATCCCACTGATAAATTACACTGAACCTTTGGAAGTTGCCACTCTTATAGATTCTGCCCCCACCATTTCACCAAACCTGCTCAATTAAGTTCCCAGTGACCTCTGTATTTATTTATGCAAAGGACACTTCAATGTTTAACTTACTTAATTTGAAATCCCCGCAAAGCTGAGAATGGAAGTTCGGCTTTCAGTGCTACACAATCCTAGGTTTCCTCCTACTTATCTGGCCATTTCTTCTTGGTGTTGTCTGAGTGAATGGTTCTTCCAAGAGTGTGCAATGCAGCGGCCCTACATGATCTGGGCCTCATACTTACTCTCTCTGATGGGTCTTTTCAAACACTGACTAAGTTCCAGTTGTACTAGACTGCATTCCTCTCCACGAATATACCTTTGAACGTGTTTGGGATACATGCCACGAGGGCAGGGACGTAATTCCTTACCACTACACAATGCCTGGCATGTAGTAGATGCTCAATAAATATTTTTTGAATCAAAGGAATGGCTGCCGTGTGAAAGACTGGAGAAGTGCTGACGCCAAAAGAGAACAAAACCCCTGATCTTTCTTAAACCATATCTTAATCAAATGCACACATCACACACTCATGACCCACACAACCGACTGCTCAAAATCCTTTGATAGCTCCCCAAGATAAAGTCCAAACTCCTCAAAACTTGCAAGGAGATACAAGGAAAGTCTTTCAGAAGGGGCACCTCTTATTTCTCAAACATTAGTTAGCCAGGCCATTTCCGCTTCTCGGAATCTGACTCTGAAACCCCTGCAAATTCCCAACAAGCCTGCCCTCTCTCCCCAGGGCTTTGCACACACTGCTTTCTCTGCCTAGAACAGTGATGGCGAACCTATGATACGTGTGTCAGAGGTGACAGGCGAACTCATTTTTTTGGTTGATTTTTCTTTGTTAAATGGCATTTAAATATATAAAATGAATATCAAAAATATAAATCTTTGTTTTACTATGGTTGCAAATATCAAAAAATTTCTATATTTGACACGGCACCAGAGTTAAGTTAGGGTTTTTCAAAATGCTGACCCGCCGAGCTCAAAAGGTTCGCCATCACTGGCCTAGAACACTCAGCAGCCTCATCTTCTGACCAATAAAAGCCATATTCGTGTCTCCTTTTGGGAGTCATGCCCTTTTGGAGTCTCTCTTTGACCACCCACCCCAACCTCATCTCTGGAAATCTGGGTTAACTGCCTTCTCTGCGCATTCATAGTCCCCTGTGTGTCCACAATCACAAGGGGAATCACAACAAATGCTTATTTGCGCCGTAAAACTGTGTCGTTCCCTGGAGGCGAGATGCCTCGCTCACTTTTCTCCCCGTGCCATCAGCCCAGGCCCCGGCGCACAGAAACAGGCTCAGTGTTTCAGTGCAGGAACACCTCGGAGACACCGCGGCTCGGGTTCGAGACCCCAGCAACAGAGCAAGTATCGCAACAGAGCCAGTCCTAACCTTTTTGCTGCCGGGGGCCTTGCTTTTTAATTTGTAAAAAAGCGCAACACCTGTGGAGCGCAAGGAAGCCAAGCTCAATTAAACGGGGTTTGCCTGTGGTCGTAGTAACAAAAGCCCCCGAGTATTGAGGACTTCCCCGCAAGGGTTTTCAGTATAAATCTACTTTGTAATCTTACGAGACAGGTGCTATCATTACCCCCCATTTCGCAGATAGGAAAACTGACACACAAAGAAGTCAGTCCTCTTTGGCTCCAGGAGAGTCCCACAGACAGGCATTTTCTGCAGTTCTGAGTTATGCCCGGCCCGCAAATAAAAAGGGCTTTCTGTTTTCAAAGAAACTTTCGGATCAGGCCAACCAATGGCTCCAAAAACATAAGGAACCACCCAAAGCGCGCTCCAAACCCGCGCCGGGCGGGGTTAAAGGGCACGAGGGGGCGCCGCTCCGGCGGCTGAAGGGATAAAGGTCCGGTCCCAGCCTCCTTCCCGGGGGTCCCCCGCCGCCCAGCCCCCCGCCCGCGGCGGAGTCGACACCCGGGCGGCGTGTTTGGCCGCCACTGCCATTCGGCCCCAGCTCACCTGCCGTCCCGCCGCCTCGCCGAGCCGGGCCGTCAGCTCGCAGCGCCTCCCCCGGGCTGCTGGGCGCCCGCAGCGCGCAGCGGAGCCCGTTGCCTTGGCGACCGGAGCTACTTACCCCCGCGGCTCGCGCTACGGCGGCTCGGAGGGGACCAGGGGGCTTCGCGGTCCTTCCGCGGCCACGAGTGGGGACAGCGGGTGGGCGTCGGGCCCAGAGCAGCGAGGGTCCAGCGTGGGGTCCGTCTTGCTGGGATTTGGCCCCGAGGGAAGAGACTGGAAAGGAATGCTGGGGGGAGGGGGCAGCGAGGCCGGGGGAGGACTGGAGCCTGACCTGCCTGTGCCTCAGTTTCTCTCCCTGTAACCTGCGATGCAGGCCATCAGGGAAGAGGGCTGGCCGCAGGTGGAAGCTTCTCGCACTGGGAATATTTAAAGACAGGAAACCTGACTTGGGCGGGGTGGCAGGTGCCTTTTTTTTTTTTTTTAATCTCCGAAGCGGTGCTGTGGCAAATAATAAGCCTGTTTCTTTGGGCTCAAGGTGAGAATTAGTTAACCACATTTAATTTCAATACTGGAAAGAATTTAATCTGTGACCAGCAATTGTACTTCTTGGAATTAGCATGCAGATACACTGGAGCACGAATCCAAAGGATAATCATGCTCCATTGTTTGTAAAAGTATCAAGACCAGTCTTAAGGTCCATGAGTAGGGGATTGAGTAAATAAATTATGGTGCATCCATAAAACAGCTTACTATAGCAAGAGAGAGACCCAGGAAGATAAAGATGTAGATACAATTTAGATGTAGACCTGTGAAAAGGGGTGATGGATCATACATATATAATGCTGGCATATGCACATATGAACTGTGGAAAGAGATCTGGGAGTGCGGGGGGTGGTTAAGATAATGCATTTTCACTGTATGTTCTTTTAAAAAATATATTTTATTGATTTTAGAGAGGAAGGGAGAGGGAGAGAGAGATAGAAATATCAATGCTGAGAGAGAATCATTGATTGGCTGCCTCCTGCAGGCTCCCTACTGGGGATGGAGCCAGGCATGTGCCCTTGACTGGGATCGAACTTGGGACCCCTTCACTCCGCAGACTGACACTCTATCCACTGAGCCAAGCCAGCTAGGGCTTTAATGTAGTATTTTCAAAAACCAAGTACATGTATTACCTTTTCAAACAATATATAGGAATGTAGGAGATCCGAATATGCCACCCCCAAAATATGCCACTTTCTAAGGATTATTTTGAGCTGAAGGCAATTGAGAAATAGACACAGACTCTGCCCTCACCCAATAAATTTCCCTTATTAAGTCCCCCCCCACCCCCACTCCCCAGGGAAGGCAGAAAATAATCATAGGGGACAATTCTAGACTCTTATCAGTGAGAGAAAAATCTACAAAACAAATTTTACTAAAAAAAAATCTAATATGCTTCCATTAATTTCTGCCACTACCTACC
>NW_005871138.1:4179105-4180797 GCF_000147115.1 Myotis lucifugus
GCACGCCCCTAAAAAGCCTAAACCCCTTTCCATTGTCTTACCACTTCTCTACAAATTTAAAGTTTACCAGCCTTGACCAATTGGTATAAAAGCCTCCATGCTTGGCCAGTCACTGAACCTAACAGGAGAAGACAACCTTTCCTCTCCTACAGGGGACAAAAAAAAAACAAATGGAGTTTTGACAATCAACAGGTAAGTATGGGAGGGGCTGTTTGAGCGGCAGTGAGCCCCCCACCTTAGAAGAGATGTTGCTGGGGTGGAAATTAGGAGTAGAAGATCTCAAAGATGTGCTTTCCTCCAACTTTGCCACCTAGAGGAGGCACACTTAGCCACTGGGGGTTAAAAATACAGAGATGGGCCGGATACCGCATTTGGGAGGACTCATGCTTGCAGGTCAGAAAATGAAAAGCTCTTCAGCTGCTGGCTTGACCCAATGTTCCTGATATCAACATGCTCACAGAATGTAAACAAGTATCAGACAAGGCCACTGCTTGTTCGGAACAAGGCAGACACACAATGATTCAACAACTTCCTCTTCTAACATGAGTGGGTCCTGCTTTTTTCTTCTTCTCTTTTTCTTTTTCAATGACAATTCTGGCCCTGCTTTACTTAATCTTCTTACCTCCAGGATAAAAATTAAGATGCCTAATCATCAAATTGTCCCTGCTTCCTGACTGTGTCCAATTCAAAACAACGCCCCACTTCCTTAAACCATCCGTAGAGTACCCAAATCCTAACATAAACTCTTTCCAAGTCCCTCTTACCAAGATTCCTCACGGTTTCCCTGGTGTGTGTTCTCCCTTAAAGAACAAGCTGAATAAATAAATCTTTTTGATAACAGCGTTGTAAGAGCTACCTGGAAGGTTCAGTGGTCCTGAAGCAACCTGCCTTGGGCAGGTGTTTGGGGGGAGGGGAGGAGATAGGCTGAGGCAGGAAGTAGGAAAGCTTGAGCAATTCTTCCTCTGCCATCAACCAACCCTTCCTGTGGCCTTTGGCAAACCATTTCACTTTGAGCCTTTTTCCGTTTCAGTAAAAGAAGAGATCTGAATATATTTCTAAGGTGTCTTCCAATCTAAATATTATAGAATTCCAAGCTCTACGGGTTTTTGTATTCTCAGGTAAATGTTCCCCCTACATGAGGCATTTGTACAACATGATCATCATTGGCAAGTCTACATACCACCTACACTGTTATGTATTTAAATAAATCATTTTCAAGTTTTCTTCTTTAAATAGACATCTACAAAAGAAAATTTACCTCATTGCTTAAATGGAAAACCAGCTTTGGTTGGTAGAAATGGAAGTTTTTTGCAAACACACACACACAAACCCTGAAATAAAACAGTTATTTAACTGTAGATGTGGTTATCTGTGGAGAGATGTGGAAAATGAAGCCTTCATTCTGTTAAAAAGGGAGATAAGCAAGTGTTAGAAAAATGTTAAATACATTCTAGTCCCAAACAAACTTTTTCTATGGTTTGAAACAGGACTTTTTCACTGTGCCTTCCAATGATATACAGAGCCCACATTTTAGGAAACAATGCTCATTTTTCCCTGATAAAGTTGACTCATCTTTCAGTTCTCAGATTAAATTCCTCAGAACAACCTCCCAGGCTCCCTCCCCCCCCCCTGTCGTCAAGGCTTATTACTGGTTCAGATCTTTCTGAGCTTCGAAGTATTGTAGTCATACAA
>NW_005871138.1:4180932-4242274 GCF_000147115.1 Myotis lucifugus
AGCAGAGACAGGGTTGAATCATATATTGTTGTGGACCAACATTCTCGAGAATAAGACCACCAACTCCAATTAGGTCTTAAACAGCAAGCAAGGATTTATTGAACTGGCCAGTGACTGCCACAGGCTTTCCCCTGTAACAGCCTGGAGCTTTGGGTTCCTCGAGCTTTTATCCCCAGAAAACACAAACGTCCTTGATTTACAGTTACAAGGGTCTAATCAGGACCTCGATGCCGATGTCTGGGAGTGGGAGACTTGGAGTTATGCCTGGTTACCTATCCTTGACCCCATCCTTGTTAAAATTTTTTACTGACATTCAATTCATCACAGTATGAGCGTTTATTCCAATAATGCCAGCAGTATGGGAGAGCAGTAGGTCAGCCACAAAAATCTGCTCTGCACCCCACCATAAGGCAACTGCTTATATTGGGTAGAAGGACAAGATTACGTGGAGAATTAGGAATTACAGATATGGGAAAATGAGCATGGGACAATCATTACAGGTTACAAGTCATGTAGGGGTGGGGGGGTGGGGGGGGGCGTGCAGAGTTACGGAAAGCGGCGCCAGCCAGATTACAGGCAGTAGGGGCGGGGGGGTTGTAAAGAGCAGGTGCCTCCAGGACTAGGTGCCACGAGGTTGTAAATCTTTCCATAATGATAGGCAGTTCTCCGAAGGAGGACAGACTGCATTCCGATGTTAGCTCCCATGTCCCAGGGCGTACAATTCTCAGCGAGGTTAGACTGTGCTTTGTCTAATCAGAAAAGAACAATCACGGTTAACAGAGCATGATTAATATTTCTTATAATTATAGTCAATTTCTAATATTCTATTTCTGCCCCTAACAACTTCAGTATCCCAGATGTTGACACATAATGGGCTCCCAGTGAATACAAATGAGGTGAAGAAATCAAGCCTCCACAATCCTAAAGCGCTGGCAGGCTTAGCCCCGCCTCCTCCCTCAGTTGGTGAGGATTTAGCCCCGCCTTCTTTCTCTACCAATGACAGGTGCCTTCTGAGCCGCGGCCGAGGGCGGTGGGCGGGGCCACGCAATGACGCTGGCCGCGCGTTTCCGGCTTGAGAAACCTTGGTGTTTCTGAGGAGACACCTCAACTGGCAGTAACCCCGCGCGAGAAGCCTCCGGATCCGCCGCTTCCATCGCCGGCGTCACCATGGGAGCTGTGCTGGGCGTCTGCTCCCTGGCCAGCTGGGTGAGTTCCTGGGCTAGTGTCTCGGTCTGACCTGTGGTTTGGACGAGGGGGGGCGTTAGTGAGCCCCGAGAGCAGACCCGAACGGGCCTCGGCTGCAGACGCCTGGGAATTGGAGGGACCGGCCCTGAGCTGCGGAGAGTATCCAAGAGTCCAGGCCAAAATCCGCGATCGGGAGCAGACGGCTCACTTTCCGCGTTTGATGAGCGTAGGAGACCAGGCCGCCATTGTTTACAATTTCCGTTGCCCCGCCCCCAGGAGCCTTCCGGCCTCCGGGTTCACCAGCCGCTGGAATAGGACCGAGGAATGAGCTCCCAATGCGGGAGCTCTCGGGTTCATTTCGAAGCACCTTCTTAAGGTGGCGCCATTTAATTTGCGTGGTTTGAAGACTCTTTTTATCCTGTAGCGCGGGATTTGCCAAAGCTACAGAGTATGTGGCAGAGCTGTGGGTTTAACCGAGGCCTGTGCAGTTCTGGTGCAAGGGGAAGAAGGCCTTGTAATTATTATTCAAAATTGGAAGCCACCGTCTGAACTTTGGTACCTTGTATCGTAAGACGAGGATAATAACGCCAGCATCCCTCGCCTGGAAAGCTGTTGTGGGATAATACAGTTGAATTGTAGATTGTAAACTCCATATTTTAAAAAGGGGATTTTAGGACCTGTAGAATAGAATATGCGGAGTTCCCTCGTATACTCACTTCAGAGGACTGTCTGGGCTCATTCCACTACCATTTCTTAGGGCCACCTCCGTGCCCTCTCCCTCCCGTCCCCATGTTGAGTGTGGACCTATGAACCAGGAGATCACGGTTTGATACCGGATTGCGGGTTCGATCCCCAGGAGGCAGTGATGATTCTCTCTCATCATTGATGTTTCTATCTCTCACTCCCTCCCCCTTCCTCTCTGAAATAAATAAAAATATATTTTTAAAAAGATTGTGGATCTTAAAAAGGGTAGGTTCCTTGTGAGAGCAGTGGCTTTCCAATTTTTTTTTTATTTTGACCCAAAGTAAATAAATTTTACATAGTTGAGTTAATACATCCATGTAGACACAAGTTTCATGAAATCTTACCTTTACCATCTGCTGTACAATTTTTCTATCACATTAAAAAAATTCTGGTCAGTTGATTTTTATAATCCACACGTGGGTTAAACTCACTATTTATAAAATAGGGGAGTAAAAACTTTTCTTCCACCCTTGGTTGGTAGGTAGGGACCTGTGACAAAAAAACAGATTAGCAAGAGAAAGAAAGAGTTTATCTATGCCTGCAAAACAAACATTCACACACAGTTGCTCAGTGATGAACTCAAATTATTGCGTCTTATGGTAATTCTATGTTTAACTTTTTGAGGAATCTCCAGGTTACTATTTATTTATGTATTTAATTATTTTTATTGATTTTAGAGAGAGGAAGGGAGGGAGAGAGAGAAAAAAAACATCGATATGAGAGAGAAACATCTATCAGTTGCCTCCCATATGCAAACTGACTGGGAATTGAACCCACTAACTCTTGGTGTTCTGGAGGACACTCCAACCAACTGAGCCACACTGACCAGGGCTCCAGGTTACTCTTGAATAGAGCATAATGACTCTTGCTATCATCTATAATAATAAAAGCGTAATATGCTAATTTGACTGGATGTCCTTCCCTACGAAGTCAGGCTGTCAGGCTGCGAGGGAAGCCCGGGTCCCGGGTGCCAGAGGGAAGCCGATGCGGACAGGCGGGGGAAGGAAGGCCTACTCTTGCATGAATTTCGTGCATTGGGCCTCTAGTTATTCATAAGGGTTTCCATATAATGTTGCTTGTAATATCAAATTTGGTAACGAGGGTTCTTGGTAAATAGCAAGTGCAGTTAGGTTTATATTTTTCTCATTAAGATATGTTGTTTTTAAAGATAATATGATACCTGTGTGAATATAAATAAAATTTATTGGGCTCTTACTATGTTTTAGGTACTGTGTTGAGTGCTTATTTAATACAGTAATGTCTGAGGGAGGAAGATTCTGTTAGAGTCTATGTTACAGATGGAGAAAAAGGTTTGCTGAGATAAAGTGGCAGAAATAACATTGACTTCAGAGCCCACGCTTTTAACCACTTCCTCCCAGTTGTAATTCTCTGTTAGAACTGTCAAAGTCTGGCTTGCTTCGTTTTCTATTCTGCGATACCTATGTCAGGAAGGAGTCCACTGAAAACTCTCAGACGGCCATATGTGCTTATTACAGGTTCCATGCCTTTGTGGTGGTGCATCGTGTTTGCTATGCGGTTGCTGTCCCAACAGTAAGAATTCCACTGTGACTCGCCTCATTTATGCTTCTATTCTCATCCTGGGCACGATTGTATCCTGCATCATGCAAACGGAAGGGGTAAAAAATCAGCTGAAGAAGGTTAGTAGAAGTAACAGAACCCTTAATGTACTGATTATTTTTATATTCTGCAAAATTTTAGTTGACATTAATATTCTTATTTCTTCACTTACGAAAGTCAATCAAATTCATTGTAATTTGGGATATAGTAAAGATACAGAATATGAAGGGATTAGTCCTTTCCCAGAAATAAAGGAAGTTTAAGTGAACATCTTCAGGTTCTAGTCTAACAACCGAGAGAGGCAACAGATATTAAAAGGGTGGCCCTAAAACTTAAACATTTAAACTGATCCAGGCCTTTGAAAGGAGTGAGTTGTAGCATGAAAATTCCTGGGATAATGGGAAATAACCTCATCAGCAGAGAAGCGCAAAGAAGAGAGCACTGCACTTTTATTTCCAAAATGCAAGTTGTTTATACTCTGGTGACAAGATGATAAATGATTGGAAGACATAGAGAATAATCCCACAGGATGGTCTTGCAGTTGTTGAAGTAGTCAGTTTCGTAAATTCAGGCTTTCCTATGGTGGGGTGGAATCTCTGTTTAAATGTGGGTGTTCCCATAACATTGACATTATTTTTTCCAGATTCCTGGATTCTGTGAAGGGGGATTTAAAATCAAGGTGGCCGATATAAAGGCTGATACAGATTGTAATGTGCAGGTCGGTTTCAAAGCTGTATATCGGATCAGCTTTGCCTTGGCCATCTTTTTCTTTGCCTTTTATCTACTCATGTTAAAAGTAAAAACAAGTAAAGATCCCAGAGCAGCAATACACAATGGGTATGTAAGATTTATTTATTATTACTTTGTTATATTATGGTGTGGACCTTCGCATTCAGCAGTTAATGTTGCCATTCTGATGGGAGCAGTAGAGTATGTAAATCAGTGGCCCAGATGTATGTCTGACCTATTGTACATGTGAAATTGTTTCAGTGTCATTTTCAGTTGGAGACCTGTAGCATTGGAGGAGGTAGAGGGGATGAGGAGAGTCTTATCTTTTTTTTTAAAATATGTTTTTATTGATTTCAGATATGGGAAGGGAGAGAGGGAGAGAGAAACAACAACGATGAGAGAGAATCATTGATGAGAGAGAATCATTGATCGGCTGCCTTTCTGCAGGCCCCTGAGAATTGAACCTGCAAGCCCAGCATGTGCCCTGACCAGGAATCAAACTGTGACCTCCTGGTTCATGGGTTGGTACTCAACCATTGAGCCACACCAGCTGGCTTATCTTTTTTTTTTTTTTAATTAAATCTTTATTGTTGAAGTATTTATATGTGTCCCCCTTCCCCCCCCATTGATTGACTCCTTCTGTCCCACCTCTGTCCCCCGCCCCAGGCCTATTGTTTCAAGTTTCTAGATTTTATTGAACACTTGTGAAATAGTTCAAGCACTGTGCTAGGTACCACATAAACAAAGGTATTTATTTATTTTCCTTTCTATTGTTAAAAGATAAGATGTGCATGTTATATTTAAACTAGAGGCCCAGTGCACAGAATTCGTGCACTAGTAGGGTCCCTAGTGGCTGCTGGCCAGGTACTCCCTCCCTTCCCCCCGGCCGCCTGCCGCCACCGGCTGAGGCCTCCCTCCCTTCCCCTGGCTGGCCAGGCGCCCCCTGGTCAAACTCCCGGAAGAACTCTGGTCAGGGGACAATTTGCATACTATGCTTTTATTATATAGGATAGTATTCAGAAAGATAAACAGTGGATATATTTGAGCTACTGATTTACTTACTCTGTTTCTTTCTGTTCCTGGCCCCTAGTTCCCCTAATTCTCGTTTGAAGAGTAAAGGGAGTTTTGTAAACTTTATAAGTAAATTATCTCCTTTTTATAGATGCAATAACTAAATTTGAGAGAGGTTATATAAATTGCTTGAGATCTCAGCCAATGAGGGTTGGAGCTGAGATTGAAACTCAGGTCTGTCCAGCTCCAAAGTCTGATTTGTTTCACTCTGCCATACAAAGAGTCTTTAAAGATCATGGACTAAAAGCCAGGTTTGGTCTTGGCTTTGCCAGTGACGAGCTGTGTAATTGTGAGCAAGGCCCTTATATCCTATGTTGTAAAAGAAGGGTTGGGAAATAACTTTTCCCCACACCGAATAGTTAATTGCCCTATATTTAGCTAACATTGTTTATCTAGAACACTTCAGAATTCTAGAAAAAGTCCTATCTTTAAGTGCTCAAAGTAGGGAAACTAAGGATACATGTTCCTCTTAATGTGAATGATCTGTTCCCTGTGCTGTTTATTCTTAAATTGTGTGAAGTACTGAATGAAGTAGCCTCAGATCAAATGAAGATCTAAGTCAAGTCATGTTGGAAATGCTACTAAGGCTTTATTTTTGCATTTTAGAAATTCATTTTCTCACTATTAGGGTGAAAATTAGCATTTCATAAATGCGTTTTTAAATATTTTAATAGGTTTTGGTTCTTCAAAATTGCTGCCATTGTTGGTATCATGGTTGGATCTTTCTACATTCCTGGGGGTTATTTCACCACAGGTATGGCTCACTATTTAATTATAAGATATACAGACTCTATATGATTAAGTTAAAACTATGTTTTCAGTATTGATTTTGCAGAACTGACAAAGGAGGTAGTGTCCAATAATTTGACTTGGTACTAATATTAAGATATTAAGGCATTCAGGTCACTTCTCAGCTGTTCTGGAACCATATGTTAATTGTTTGTCAATATTTTAACGTCTATCTTCTTACTTGACAATACTCAGTTTATCAGAGAGCTTGTCACCATAAGGACTTATAACTCATGTGCTCTGCCACCCGTCTTAGCCTCCTTCCTTACTATGGCATTGAGTAACATGTGGATTTCCACTATGATTTTTTCCTCCCTGTAAAGGGAAAAGGCTTATAGTAGCATTTGGAATGTTAGATCCTAGGCTCCCTTTGGCACAAGATAAAACAAGTTTTAAAAGATCTGAAGCCCACAGAACACTTCTCAGACAATGCCTTTGATTTTGGAATTGGAGTAATCTTGCTGAACTGCTGGAGACAGAATATGTTTTTACCACTTATCTCTTACTTGAATTGAAATCTTTTTAGAATGTTAGCAACATTGTGAAATGTTACTTGTATGGTAAAGAATAACTTTGTTCTTTTGATTCGTAGTCTGGTTTGTTATTGGCATGCTTGGGGCCTCTATCTTCATTCTTATCCAGCTGGTGCTGTTGGTAGACATGGCTCACTCTGTGAATGAATCATGTGTAAATCGAATGGAAGAAGGAAACCCAAGGTGCTGGTATGCTGGTAAGTATCTAACTCAACTATGAGAGCCACACTGCATTATGCTACATGAAACAGGGCAAACAAGAAAAACATCCATTGATTTAAATGTACAAACTTTCAGGGTCGAGCTGACTTTTAAAAACTATACTTTCCCATTGAGTTAATTCTGAATTATATGCATTACTGGAAGGGAGTAGCACAGATAATATAAATCATTGGATTCCCCCAATTCATTTATTTTGAGATTTGTAATGTAACTACATGCATTTATATAAGGGGGGAAATTGTATTTACTGACATAGTTCTGGTTTGTATTTTCTTGTTTCCCTGGACAAGGGGACTCAGATTCATTCTGCATATGGGACATCTGCCAACATAGGCAGAAGAAAGTGAACAATACTTACTGCTTTATTCAGAGTATGACCCCATACCTCTTGTAAAATCCTTTTGGTGGAAAAAGGGTACTTAAAATTTTTAAGTTGGGAACATAATTTATAGCCTGTAATAATGGGGAGGGACTTTATAGCCCTTCACTTATTAGGAACAATGACCCAGCTGTATTTTAGTTTTAAAAATAATGGTTGAGATTGCTTGCCCTACTCCACCTCACCCCCCCCCCATTATAAAATAATAGATGCTGTGTGTCAAGAGCTTGAAAATCAAAAATCACAAAAAAGAAAATTACCCCAAATCTAAGTCCCCAGTAATTATTATTCACTGTTAACACATTAGTCTACATGTATATCTTCTATGTATAGGAAAAAGTCATTGAAAAATATGTGTCTTATTTATTTTTTAAATGTAATATATATTCAAATAGTTTATAGTTTGACCATTTTAAAAACTTAGAAATAAGCTTGTTGTGAATGACCCATGTCCCACGTGGTTCAGGGTTCGGGATCTGGAGAAGGGGCCGCACACAAATGAAAAAGACGAGATAAGAAATAATAATTTGGAAATTGGAGGGCCAGGTGAGAGCCCAATGCAAGAAGATGGACTCTGCCTCTGCTCAGGCCTCGCCATCCTTTTATTCAGTTTGGGACACACCTATAGCCCGTAGGCTGGCAAGTTCCAGTAACAGGCAGACAATCTTATCAGTAAGGATTTACAGACTATCTGGTGGGGAAGTTGCTTCAGCTACCATTGTCTCCACTAAACAGTGGGTGCATAGCTCTGACTTTTGCCAGGGCTCAAGGGTCATCAGCCTTCTGGGCTCCTTGTCCACACCTCTCAGCTAGAGAGGATAATAGGTGGTTTCCCACAGCTTGTGAATAAGTTTGGCTACAGTACAGCAGTAAATACCTAATAACATATTTCTGAGTACATTTCTGATTATTTCCTTAGAATAAATTCCCAGAAGTAGAAGAGTGAAAGGGTATGGATATTTTTAATATTTTTAGCACATGTTATCAAATTGTCTAGTTTTCTTTTCATCTTATATAGTTAGGATGCTTCTTTTTAAACTGAAAAATAAAAAAATAGTACCATTTTTACTATAAACACAAATGGTAGAGTTTTATAAAGAATAAAACATGCAACTCTACCAACTTGCAACAACCCACTTTCCTCTCCAGATGTAACCACCGGAAGGGAGTAGCACAGATAATATAAACAGCACCAACTGGATAAGAATGAATTCAGTTATGTTTAAATGTAAATAGGTTTATACTATATATTGTTCTATGACTTACTCTTTTCTTTTTTTTTAAATTTTGGTAACCTTTAATACAGAAAGTTTTTCTTTTTCTTTTTTATTTTTTTAAAATATATTTTATTGATTTTTCACAGAGAGGAAGGGAGAGAGACAGAGAGTCAGAAACATCGATGAGAGAGAAACATTGATCAGCTGCCTCCCGCACATCCCCCACTGGGGATGCGCCCACAACCCAGGCACATGCCCTTGACCGGAATCGAACCTGGGACCCTTCAGTCCACAGGCCGACGCTCTATCCACTGAGCCAAACCGGCCCCAGCTCTTTTTATTTTTTAAATATATTTATTGATTTCAGAGAGGAAGGGAGAGGGAGAGAGAGATAGAAACATCAATAATGAGAGAGAATCATTGATCGGCTGCCTCCTGCACATCCCCTACTGGGGACTGAGCCTGCAACCCAGGCATGTGCCCTTGGGCGGAATCGAACCGGGGACCTTTCAGTCCGCAGGCCGACGCTCTATCCACTGAACAAAACTGACTAGGGCTGCTCTTTTCACTTACTGTATGATGAATATTCTTTCCTATCAGTGAACATAGAGGTATGTCTTACTCATTTAACAGTTGCATGGTATTTCAATCCATACAATTCCTGATGTTCCATGGCATGGTATACCATAATTCATTTAACCATTGCCCTGTTATTGGTCACTTAAACTGTAATGTCTATTTAGTGCAGAAAAATATTTTTTTAAATTGTCTATCATTATGGATTGGGAATCCTGAAACTTTTCCTTCTTCCTAACTAATAAAATTTCTTTCTTTCTTTCTTTTTTTTTTTTTTACCTATTTACTTCTGTTTTGTATAATTCATTTTGGATCACTCCAACTATAGGAGAGTTTAATAATGAATTGTAGATTTGCCCTACTTTGGAGAAACTAAAAGTAGAGAAATCTTGTATGTTCAGATAGAAAAGCATTAAGAACTCTGCTAGTAACCTAATGTACATCATTATTTTATAGTAACACTAGAGGCCCAGTGTACGAAATTCATGCACTTGGGGATGGGGGGTGTCCCTCAGCCCGGCCTGTGCCCTCTCATAGTCCAGGAGCCCTGTAATCAATTGCCCCAAAGAGGTAGGCCCCACCCACCCAGCCAGGGCTCCGAGATGGATTGCCCCACAGAGGGAGGCCCCGCGCACCTGCCGCAGCCCACTGGTCGGTGGCCTGGGCCTCCCTCTGTGGGGCGATCATGGAGCCCCCCCGATTGATCGATCATCCCGCTGATGTGGTCATGTTGTGATAAACAGGTTTATGTAGCCAGCGGCTACAGAGGAAAAACTACCACAAAAGATGCCTGTCTGTTCTGTTTAGTGTTAACACCATCCCTGGCACTGAGCTTGCTGTGAACTGGGACATTTTGAAGGCTAAGAGATCTTTTTAGGTTCCTAAGAAAAGCTTATAATGAACAATATTTTGTATTTAGTTAGAATTTACTCTGGTTAGAATGATCAGATGTCTGGTTTTTCAACCTATGAACTCAAGTTAGGTAATCCAGGAAGTGAATTCAGTTGTTTGGTGGATTTTGTAATTTAACATTGAGCCAACTCGAACACAATCTAAAACTTCAACCTTAGGGCTTCTGTCAATTCACTGTAAATTAGTAACCATCATAAAAGTGAAATAATGTCTCTTTATTTTTATACGGAGAAGAAAATTGGTCTTCATTTATAAAAGTTTGTTAAGATTGGGGGTATTCATATGTTGTTGTTTTTTTCTTTTCAGTTTTACTATCTGCCACAAGCATCCTGTATATCTCTTCAATCCTCTTTGTCAGTTTGCTCTACATATACTACACCAAACCAGATGGCTGCACAGAGAACAAGTTCTTTATCAGTATTAATCTGATCCTTTGTGTTGTGGTTTCTATTATATCCATTCATCCAAAAATTCAGGTATGGTGGTTTTCTGCTTCTTCCTCCTGTGGGATTTTTAATTAATGCTAAACTTGAAACCTAGGTAACCTCCTATATGAATTTATGTCCAAGTTAAACATTTCTCCATATTATGATAAAGTCTTCATAATTATAACTTAGTAATTATAAAATGTGCCATTGAGTTGCCTGTAGTATAATTAAATGAATAATTTTCTTATCATTTAAGAAAACCTAAGCAACTTGAGAATTTATAATTTCATAAGATTGTTTACAACTTGAGAATGATTCTTATGAATCATTAGCCAAGATATTTTAGGGGGATTAAACTAGAAAAAAGAATTGATTTTTAATACTTAAAAACAAAACTCATGCGCCTAAGTTTTATCACTTAAATAACATACTTTTAAAAATTAATGGAGTTTTATATATGAAACTAGAGGCCTGGTGCACGACAGTCGTGCAGTGGCAGCAGGGGGGTGTCCCTAAGCCCAGCCTGCACCCTCTTATAGTCCGGGACCCTTCGGGGGATGTCCAACTGCTGGCTTAGGCCCACTCCCCACGCAGGAGCAGGCCTAAGCTGGCAGTAGGACATCCCCCAAGGTGTCCCTAGAGCTGCCATGGAGGTGGGAGAGGCTCCCGCCTCCGTCACTGCACTCGCACTCGCCAGCCGTGAACCCGGCTTCTGGCTGAGCAGCGCTCCCCCTATGGGAGCGTACTGACCACCAGGGGGCAGCTCCTACGTTGAGCGTCTGCACCCTGGTGGTCAGTGCTTGTCATAGCGACCGGTCGTTCCGCTGTTCGGTTGATTTGCATATTAGCTTTTTATTATATAGGATGTGAAAAGAACATCTAGACATCACCCCTCTTTTTAAAAATGAGGAAAGTGAAGTTCCAGAGAGATGATGGGTTACCCCGCTAGTTAGTGGCAAAGCTGAGTTTAGATTCCTCTACACTAAGAGACTAATAAATCGAAGCCTTTGTGTGATAAACAGGAATTTCCAGGATTATGAAATGCCTTGAGAACCAAGAATATATGCTTCCTCTTCCTGGGTTCTTTTTCAAGCTAGCTCAAACTGAAAGGTTACTTGTCATCTTTTCAACATCAGAAGGTTCTTAGTGAATAACAGTTCAGTGGATCCCAGAGAAGTACACCAAGTTTTAGAATGTCAGCCCTTGCAATCCCTGTGGCATTGTTTTCTTTTTGATTCTATAGGAACACCATCCTCGTTCTGGCCTCCTGCAGTCCTCCATCATCACACTCTACACCATATACCTTACATGGTCAGCCCTGACTAATGAGCCTGGTAAGAGAATGGCAATAACACATTCATTTGATGAAAGTAGGAAATTATTCCTTTGGTAGAGTAAAAAGTAAAGCTAGAGCAGATTCAAACAAATGAACAAACAGAAAACTGAAACTTCACTGGAAAGTATAATGTCACTGCAGATACTTGCCTTTCAAGTTTTATTCTCCATGTGTATTCATAGCTACTCCTAGCTGACAGTCTAAGGAACTGCAGTCCTTTATGTTAGTCTTGGTCGTCGATTTCCAACCTTTATTTTTTGCCGACCTGACAAAAAAAAAAATAGGTATAATTTTGATCGATTCTCACTGATGACTATAATGTTGGCTGTAGTCATTTTTTTTATTTGACAATCTAAGGGGGAAAAGATTAGTGCCCCTTACTAAATAGTCAGATTTTGTATGTTTTAAAAATTCTTGTGGTACACCAGTTGAAAATTGCTGTTCTAGGCTTTTCCCTGGACTAAGTCAAATTGGTTGAGAGCTAGAAAAGACAAGATTGTCTTGGCTCTTTGTAGAATTGTTTTAATTGTATTTTACTTTGGTGTTACGGGGGCTCTAGAGGAAACAGCTGTAGGAAATCTCTTGTAGTTATTATAGAGTTGTCTCTCTTTTTTAAAAAATATTTTTAAGTTGATTTCAGAGAGAAAGGGAGAGGGAAAGAGAGATAGAAACATCAATGATGAGAGAGAATCATTGATTGGCTGCCTCCTGCATGCCCCCAACTGGAGATCGAGCCTGCAACCCGGGCATGTGCCCTGACCCGGAAATCGAACCGTGACCTCCTGGTTCATAGGTCGGTGCTCAACCACTGAGCCACACCAGTTGGGCAGTTATAGGGTTGTTTCTCGATAGAGTATTCTGTGGGTAGCTTTGAAAGGAAAACAATTATTGCAGAATCTCTAATGTTGACTCAACTTTTTAAAAAAAATATTTTTATTGATTTTAGAGAGGAAGGGGGAGGGAGAGAGAGAGAGAAACATCAATGATGAGAGATAATCATTGATCGGCTGCCTCCTACACACCCCACACTGGGGATCAAGCCCACAACCCAGGCATGTGCCCTGACCAGGAATGGAACCATGACCTCCTGGTTCATAGGTTGACGCTCAACCACTGAGCCACACCAGCCAGGCTCAACTTACTTTTATTATATTCTTATGTCAGTATGTGACAACAAAATTAGGGATAAACTTATGCTCAAAGCCTTTGCATAATTGTAGAACCAAGAAGATTTATTAAATGTCAAAACCAGTAAAATCAAGATTGATGTTTGTGAAATTTGACAAATTGTTGTTTCTTTTTTTTCCAAAACAAAGTCACTAATTGCAACACAGATATGTTACTGACTGCTGAATTTCAAGTTCTTTTAAATATAGCATTCCCATGTTTTATGTCATGACTGCATGTGTAGCCATATCCTTCAAATCCTTTATAGGAACAGGATGGGTTGTAACTAAAGATAATAAAATATTTCCCATTTTCAGATCATTCCTGCAACCCAAGCCTATGGAGCATCATTACACACCTGACTGCACCAACCTTGGCTCCTGCAAATTCAACTGCTCTGGTCCCTACCTCTGCTCCACCAACGCAGAGTGGGCATCTTCTGGAGACTGGGAATTTTATTGGGCTGTTAACCTTAGTTTTATGCCTTGTGTATTCTAGGTAAGTTTAAAAATACTTAGAACAGGATTCTCATGAAGGTTAATATGGGTGAAGTAGCTTTTTTGCTTTCAAAAAGTAGTATGAGGAATTTTTTAGTAACAGCCTAACTCTTCTTTATTAAAAGTCCTCGACTTGCCTCAGTTACCCATTTCTTAAAACTCATTAAATCCTCTCATCAAATAATTCTTCCCAACGTTACAAAGAGATACCTTCTCATTTGTTTAGGAGGAGGAACAAATCAGCTAGAGCAGTGGCTCTGAAAATAGGTTGGCTTATCTTTAAAAACTTCACGTGCCCCAACCCAAGATCAAATCCATAACCTAGCTATGTGCCTTGACTGGGAATTGAACCTGCAACCTTTATGGTGTACAGCAGTGGTTCTCAACCTTCTGGCCCTTTAAATACAGTTTCTCATTTTGTGACCCAACCATAAAATTATTTTTGTTGCTACTTCATAACTGTAATGTTGCTACTGTTATGAATCGTAATGTAAATATCTGATATACAGGATAGTCTTAGGCGACCCCCGTGAAAGGGTTGTTCAACTGCCAAAGGGGTCTCGACCCACAGGTTGAGAACCGCTGGTGTACAGGATGATGCTCCAACCAACTGAGTCGCCTGGCTGGGGTATATTCACAATTGTATTTATATCACTTGAAATATAATTTTAAAAAATAAATTAGGGCCCTGACCAGTGTGGCTCCGTTGGTTGGGCGTCATCCATTGTACTGAAAGGTTGCTGGTTCAATTCCTGGTCAGGGCACATGGCCCAATTGCAGGCTTGATCTCCAGTGTGGGGGTATGAGGCAGCTGATTGATGTATTGCCCTCACATCAATGTTTTTCTCCCTCTCCTTTCTCTCTCTAAAAATCAATAAAAATCTTTAAAAATACATAAATAAGGTAAATAAATTAGGAACATGCCATATAAATACACTTACTATTCTAAAATACGAATTTGTCATTATAATCTGGACAGCTTTCTATAACATATGTAGATTTACCTGTTTTGTTTTGTTTTAATGATTGCTTAAAGTGGGGATTGGCAAACTGCAGCCCTAGGCTGCCTGCCTATTTTTGTTAGTAGTTTCTGTGAAACACAGCTATACTCATTTGTTTTCATATTTTTGTTTGTTTTTCTTTTGGCCTTTTCTTTTTTAAAGATAAAATTCACATACCACAAAATTCACCCTTTAAAGACGTACAGTTCGGTAGTTTTTCGTATATTCACAGAGTTGTGCAACCATCACCACAGTCAATTTTAACATTTTCCTTGCCTAGAGAGAAAACCCATGCTCCTTAGCAGTCACTCCCCATCCCCCCTACCCTCCTGGCCCGGCAGACAGGCATCTCTTTTCTATTTCTAGATTTGCTTTTCAGACGTTTCATATGCGTGGAATCATACACTATATGGTCTTGTTACTGGCTTCTTTCACTTAGTATGTGTTCAGGGTTCATCCATGTTGTAGTATATGTCAGTCTTTAATTCCTTTCTGTTGCTGCAAATAATATTCATTGTGTGATAACACTACATTTCATTTATCTATCCATTCATCAGTTGATGGATAGTTGGATGTTTTAAACCGGCTTATGTGTCTTTTTATTGTTTTTGTATATGGTTTGAGGTATGGGGTCCAACTTCACTCTGTTGTATGTGGATATCCAGTTGTCCCAGACCATTTGTTGAAAAGACTATTCTTTCCCCATTGACTTGTCCTGGCATCCTTGTCAAAAATCAGTTGACCATAAATGTAATGGTTTATTTCTTGACTCATAATTCTACTTCGTTGATATGTATGTCCATCCTTATGCCAATACCACTTTAATTACTGTTGCTTTGTAGTAAATTTTAAAATTGGGAAGTGTGAGTCATCCAAATTTTTTTTTCTTCAAGATTGTTTTGGCTATCCTGAGTCCCTTGCATTTCCATGTAAATTTTAGGTTCAGCCTGTCCATTTCTGCCAAAAAATAAAAAAGGTAATTGGGATTTTGAAAGGGATTGAGTTGAATCTGTACATGGACTTGGAGAGTATTATCATCTCAACAATATTAAGGCTTCTGGTCCATGAACATAGAATGTCTCATTTAGGTCTTTAATTTCTTTCAGTGGTTTATAGTTATTGGTGTACAAATCTTAAATTTATTATCATCTCAACAATATTAAGGCTTCTAGTCCATGAACATAGAATGTCTCATTTAGGTCTTTAATTTCTTTCAGTGGTTGTTCATCGCTAATATATAAGTATAATTTTTTTTTTAATTTTTATTTTTTGCTAAAAGTATTACAAAGGGTATTACATATTTTTTTCTTAATTTATCTTTGAGGTTGTTCATCGCTAATATATAGAAGTAGAATTAATTTTTGTATATTAATCTTGTATCCTGCAAGATTGTTTATTGATTCTAAGAGTGTGTATTCCTTACTACTTTCCATATACAAGGTCATATCATCTGCTAATAGAGATCATTTTATATCTTTTTTTCCAATCTGAATGCCTATTATCTTTTTCTTGCCTAATTGCTCTAGCTTGAATGAGAATATAGTATTTGTCTTGTTCCTGATCTTAGAAAAGCTTTTAGTCTTTCACTATTACAATTTTAGCACTGGGTTTTTCATAAACGCCCTTTATTATTTTGAGAAAATTTCCTCTATTCCTAGTTGGAGTGCTTTTGTCATATTAAAAAGGATTTTGTCAAATGCATTATTTTATGTCTCTTGAGGTGATCATGTAGTTTTTGTCCTTTATTTATATGTATTTTGTTATTGAGTCATTTAACAAACTTTAGTGAGCATCTGTTATGTGCCAGAAAGCATAGATGACTAAGGTCATTGTTGTTAAGGAGTTTTGTGAATAGCAAGAAAGACAGGAATGGTAAGTGCTATGGCAGAGGGAAGCGTAAAGAGCTGTGGGAATTTAACCCAGCCTAGTGATGGGGTGATGTCAGAGAAGGATTTCCAGGGGACATGGCACAGAGCCAGAGAATTGAAGGATAAGTAAGTTATCTGGGAGAAGGTTGGAGGGTGGTACCTTCTAAGATAGGAGAGGTATGTGTGAAGTCATGGAAGTAGACATTGAGAGCATAGTATGTTTGGGGAAACTCCTAAGCAGTTAAACCATCAAGTACTAACTGGTAAGAGTACTGTCTGTCTTGTGATGGCAGGCACCAGTTCAGAACTTCAAGCAGGGCCTTTCAGCCCGTCAGGCCCCAAAGTAGGAGCAGTTCAGAAATAACCTTCATGCATATAAGCCAATGGCAGCAGTTCATCTTCATGCCCATTTCTGATTTGTTTTCCTTGGGATCACTTTCTAGCTTCCGCACGTCTACCAATAGCCAGGTAAGTAAGCTGACCCTGTCAGGAAGTGAAAGTGTGATCCTCCGTGAGACATCTACCAATGGTGCCAGCGACGAAGAAGAGGGACAGCCTCGGCGGGCTATGGACAACGAGAAAGAGGGAGTTCAGTACAGCTACGCTATGTTCCACTTGATGCTCTGCCTGGCTTCCTTGTACATCATGATGACCGTGACGGGCTGGTACAGGTAGGAGGCTCAGACAGCACAGATGGAGGATCACTTAGCCTCCTTGGGCCGACCTTAAAATCTCCACCCATTTTCCTGACTTTTGAATCCCCTTCTCTTACCTATATAACAAGTTGTGTTTGGTGCTGACTCTTTTCTGAAATAATTTTGACTTTTTCTCCTCTTGGATTTAAAATCCAGTTGGGATTCTTACAGTGCAGATTATGGGGAGCTCTTCCAAACCTGAGTGCTGGAGAGAGAAAATCATGACATAAAGCCAGTCTTTGCTCTAATTTTTCTCTGTGTCTAGAGAGGGTCATATAGAGTATTCTGATCAAAGTAATGATTGGTAAGGAAGGAGAGTTTCATGGAGACCATTTCAATCTAGACTTTTACCAATATCTAGAACAGCCAGATGTTCCCGAAGAACTTTGCCCAAAGATTAGAGTAGTCAGGGCTCTTCATGCTGGCAAGAAGCTAAAAGCCATTTGAGAAGTAGGGTTCCCTGCTCATAAAAACTAAAAGCAGTTTCCTCAGGTCCCTTCTGGAACCTTAGTAAGGATTAGTGTCAGCCAAGTTTCCCTGGAGAATTTCTTGGCTTTGTTTGGGGGGCTGCCCGATGCTGGTCTCAGGCTCCTTTTCCTGACTTCCTTCTGTTTTCTTAGCCCTGATGCAGAGTTCCAGAATGTTACCAGCAAGTGGTCAGCTGTGTGGGTCAAGATCAGCTCCAGCTGGGTCTGCCTCTTCCTCTACGCCTGGACCCTGGTGGCTCCAGTTGTCCTCACCAATCGAGACTTCAGCTGAGCCTCTGAGTGCCAGGGACACCGCATAAAGGTTCCCTTTGCTGAAAGTCCTTGTACTTTTGCTTCAACTAAAATATTAAGTGAATGCTTTGTGAAGTTGACTATATCCAAGTGTATATCCCAAGGCAAGAGTGAATTATGATGGATACAGGATCTGAATTTTTTATTTACATGTACATTGTTTATTTTTAAGGATATAGTGCAAAGGGAGCATTTTTGCCTTGTAAAGTGAACTACAGCTGTGCTGTGAAGAGAGTTCTTTATTAAGACCTGTAGGTTCCTATAACTTTGATTTAAAATAGAAAATAGAAAAATATTGGATATTTGAGGCCATCGTTAATATATTTCTATTGCAATATCCTTAAGGAGCAGGGGGAAAAAGTAATAATGTATTTCTATGACAGTTTTCCTCTGTGAAAGTCTTTACTTGTTGATACAAGCATTCTGTTCAGTCCGTAAACTCTTAAGAGGTATAGCATCATAGTCATTGGGCGAAGGAGTATGTGTGTGGGTCCTTCCCCAGAAGAGGGGTTGCTGATAGGGCTACTGCTTCTGCATCTTGAGACTTCATTTTTTTTTTTTTATACTACAGCATTGACACTGCTCGATTCAAGTATGTGGCTTTGCCAGAACATTAATTTCAATAAATGCTTTGTAGGTTTGGTTAAAATGAGGACTCACTTAGGAAAAAACTGCAACTTTAGTCTATGTAATTATTTTGTTATGAGTATGTAAAAGTAAAATGCATGTGAATTTACTATATTTGCACTATAAGGTATTTGATTAAAATAGACTTACGCTTTTAAGGCCCTTTCTTTAACAGCTTTTATGAATTAGCAGCCATTCTATATTTTTTAGACTTATATAGGCAGTCAGATTTATCAGCAGAATGCATCTATTCCTTCTAAAACTTAAGGGCTGGTGAGTAAAGTCTTGAACTCATTCAAAAAGTGTACCAATAGGTACCTTCTCCGGGCAAGATGCTTGGGTAGGTGAGAGGCAGGGGCAGGGACTGGCGGGAACCCTCGGGAGAGGGAGCAGGCAAGGAGACAGAGGTCTTCAGGTTCTGGGATACAGCTTTAAGAATGACAGACACTCGCTCTACCATCTTGACTCACAGTTTCCAGGACGGTGAAAATGAGCTGACAACTGGTACAATGTGGTGTGACTAGTCCTGTGACTTAGGAATTCAAAGGTGCCCAGGTGGGGGTGTCATGGTAGGCTTCCTGGAAAAAGTGACGTCTAAGCCAAGAATTGTTAGGACTTAGCTAAGAGATGAGAAGCGGGATGGCATTGCTGGAGAGTAGACGAGTCTGCATGTTACAGGCAGGGAGATTTTTACAGAGAGGAAGGGAGAGGGACAGAGAGCCAGAAACATCAATGAGAGAGAAACATCGATCAGCTGCCTCCCGCACACCCCTCAATGGGGATGTGCCCGAAACCAAGGTACATGCCCTCGACCGGAATCGAACCTGGGACCCCTCAGTCCGTAGGCCGACGCTCCATCCACTGAGCCAAACCGGTCAGGGCAGGGAGATTTTTTAAGACTTGTTTAGTAAAGCTGGACTGGGGAGAAATGGGCAGGGACTAGGTTAGGAAGGGCTTTATAAACCACACTAAAGAGTTTGGACCTTACGCTGAGGGCAATGGGGGGCGTATTCATAGTGGCATGAATAAATTGTGTCTTCATTCACTGTATACATAGAGAATGGGTTTAGAGAGAGAAGACCAGGGTATTCCATGTAAGATTTGAAACAGAAGTAAACATGAGGATGGAGAGAAATTGACAGCTCAAAGCTGCTTAGTAATTAAAATTTAAAAATTGGCAGGTGATTAGATACGGGGGAGAAGTAGATTCCTGAGTGATTCTGGTTTAAACACCTGGGTTCGATATGTACATGAGGGGCAGGAAGAGGGTGTTAGAAGGATGGAGGTGTGGTCCCTCAAGAATGGCTAAGAGCATCTGCTTGGAAGTCTGATTGGGTTTGCATCAGTTTTGCCATTTTCTATTGTCAAACAGCTAATATTTATTGAGGATATACTAAGCTTTATGACCCTGGGTGATAACTATCTGCCTGAGCCTCATTGTTTTCTTTGTTTGAACAAAAGATAGTACCTAGTACATAAGATTGTTTAGAGAGTAAAGCTACTTTGTCAAGTGCTTAACCCATCTTAAGCACTCTGGTAGTAGCTGGTAATCTGAATATGGGCTATAAAGCTACTGGACAATATTCAAAGTCATAGATTTTCAGCCAAAATCTAGTGCAGGCTAGATTTGAGGTGTTCTTACAGAATTGAACACAGGGAACATAGAGGGCACACACTCGGTTGGGGTGCAGGTGTGGGGGGTAGGGAAGCAGGGCTTGATAATAGGAATTGTTGGAACCACCATCTTTTAAACCAGTGGTTAATGTTGGGGTACAGAGATAAGGTTGTAAAGGATTTGGGGGGCAGACAGGGCAGGTTTAGCCCTTTTCCAGTGTAAAGCAGATACCCCACTTTCCTTAACAGCAGGGCCACCCAGATTAAACCCATTAAAGGTCCTAAACTTCAGAAACATGGTACACTTCCTTCCCCACCTTATATAATTCAAAATAAAAGCAATAAACTGTAACATAGGTTTAATAAAGTCCAATAAAGTTTTAAAATTTTTTATCACGATAGAAACTTTGATATTTAATTTAAAATAACAAATTATCTTTAAAAATTAGGGGGCAGTGTCCCTGCTGTGCATGGTTTTAAGTAGTTTAGCCAAGATTGAAGTGATTACACACGTGAGTGCTGAATCACAAACAAGCATAGACATCGGCATCTTGCCTAAGCCCAGGGTCAGACTGTAAAGCAGGGGGGTATTCTGAATCGTCAGACCTCATGGTGTCATCTCACCCCGATGAGTCGCCCAGTGTTTCATCACCACTCACAGCCCCATCTCTGTCTGTCTCCCAGGACTACCGATCAGGCCCTGGCTTTGAGGTCCGCAGTATGCTGTAGGGATTCATCAAAGGCAACATCTGGGAGACCTAGTTACATCTGGGAGAAAGCTTGTAGGCCCATCCTGGCTATTTACTTTCTAGGTGGTTGTTACAAGGTCCTCATTTCGCTGGGAAATAAAACTTTCTCTTGACAGCCAAAGGTACTGCCAAAGAATGACCATGGACCTGGTTGTCAGTGCTTTTGATGTTCTGGACCCAATCCTAACTCAGGCTGAATTTAAACCAGGACAGCTTTTTGGTCCAAGTCCTTGCTTGGCTGTATTTTTCTTTTTACACATTAAGCTAAAATGAGTATTCAGTAATATGAGTCATGCATTTGATCTTTGCAGATGGATGGCAGATACCAGGCTTGTGCTTACTAACGGGAGCAGCATTTCATCTCTTTACTCCTTTGTGTTGGTCTATTGTATCCATCGTGTTACCTACTCAGTGATGTTCTAAGTCCTGCTGGGTGACTCACCATGCGATGCCTGTAACCTCGGGTGAAGAACAGTCATGACTACCACATAAATACCTACATGTACCAAGCAATGAACAGGCATTGTCCACACCCCTGCAAGGTGGTGGTGATTCTCTCTTTTCCGGGTCAAACCAACGCTTAGAGAACTTAGTGATCTGCCCTCAGTTACACAGAAACAAACCCCAGGCTGACTTAGTTTTCTTCGGTTAGGCCCCATTGTCCCTTGGCCTACTAGGATGTAGGAGACAAGATAAACTAGAGACTGCTTGAACCTACAGGGGAGTCAGCTGGCTCTCTAGGCTTACCCATCATTAATAAAGGAAAGTTAGTAATCCGCTAAGGCAGTAGCTAGTATCTTACTAGGTCACTGTATCCCTAGTGGCTGGCACCTTATCAGGTAAGAGGGTGAACATTTAGTTAAAAACATTTTTTCCCAGCAAAGTGGCACCTTAAATGATTTTATTACTCAGCTATAAATGCAATAATGTGAAACATCTGCTGCCATTTATTATAGGAATGCCAAACCAGTACTATGTAAAGAGTGGGCAGTAGGGAAACTAAGGTATTTTAGAAAAGAAACAAGAAAATGCTGACTCATAACATAGACAGTAACTCCAGTGGCTTATAAAGTGCGTCCTAACTACCTTGTAACACTGCTATAAGGTGAGAAGGGTTGGAGCCATTAGCTCCATTTTTCCAGATGTGAGAAACAGAGCTTAAGCTCCACAGGTTCCTCCGGGAAGGATGACCTGAAGAGCGATGTTGCAATGCGAGTACTTACCTGTCGAGTCATCAGAAGCCAACAGAGAACGTACGGACATCCTGCAGGAGTGTTTCTCAGCTGAGTCATCACCAACACACAAGACCCACCGTAGGGCCTGGGCTTTGTCTGGGGCAGAGTGCGCGCTCCTCTATAGAAACAAATGGGACAGGTAGAGGAACGGCTCAGCATGCAGAGGCCATTGACCAGGCCGTACCCGTGACCTCCCAAGGAGTCTGGGTTTACTTGTAGGAGCTTCTAGAATAATGTGTCCATTACAACGTGGGTGTCAGAAGTTAAGACACTCTGCTTTGTATTTTCTAAGAAGCCAAAAAAAAAATAAAGCCGATTTTTAGACTGATGCTTCCTCACGCTAAAAGTTCCTCCCTTTTGTGTTCCGTGCGTGGGCTGACAGTAAGAATAAAAGAGAAGTGCACAGCCTAGCACCATCAGCAGAAAATAGTGGGCTGACTGCCTTGGCTTTGAATCCCAGTTGTACTGGAATAGCTGTGTGTCCTCGGACAAAATGCTCAACTTGTGTCTCATTTATCCCACAGGGGCAATAATCCCACTTCACTAAGGGTGCCTGACAATTAAATGAGATTATCTATGTGAAGGACACCATCATGCTCAGCCCACTTGAGCTCTCAGGAACTGTTCGCTATCACTTAGGATTCAGGGCTGGTCCAGAAAGTATATCTGGGCCTTGAGAACCAAAAAATGTGCACACTGCACCACTGGGCATCAGCCCCACCCTCCTCTGCACACCGGTATCTTCTAGTTGCACGTGATCTCCAGCGCAGCAGCCCTGCGTCTGCAGGACGCACTGTGCTGTCAGTAACCTGCCTCCGCTGCAGGGAGGCTCTGCCGGGCCTGCACACCAGGAATAACAAAGCTTCAGAACTGTAATCCAAGCTGCCATTGTCACAAAGGGACTCCACACACGTTCGTCCTTACAGGGATTTTTATTGTTGGAGACTCAGTCATGCATACTAAAATTACATGTTTTCACCACTTTGACTTAGAAAATGCATTAGAAAAATAAACTTTTGGTCAAAACAAACACCGAAGTAGATGAGTCCACCACCATGTGTCCCTATACTCAAAGCCAAACTGAATTTCAGTTTGAAGTGCGGAATGTGACCAGTGGCTGAATGGTGCCCCAATCTGGTCAGAAAGAGCCCGCCTCCCACCCAGCAGAGTGGTGTCAGAGGCTGTTGGCCCCAGAAAAGTTTCAAGTATTTCACTTGTAACAGGTCCCACCTGATGTGCCAGGAGGCGAGGCACATCTGCAAGAACCCCCGAGGGGAGCTGGCTGGCTGTCCAGCTGAACACGTGGCCCAGTGAGATGGAAGGAAAAGCAGCGAATTGGCAAACAGTAAATTCATCACTAGCATCTTCATCCACAAATCACACTGGGCTTCCCCATGGAGCAAATGCTAAGGAGGAATATCAGACTGATGATGTCTGCTCCTTGCATTTCAAGCAAGCCATTTTTCTGAGTCCAGAAAGCAGAAAGAAAATGACTTGAAATTCACAAAATTAACAGACCCCAGTACCCAGGAGAGGAGTGGAGTGTGAGAACGGCCGTCGTTCCCAAACGGTCACAATGTTTGGCATCTCCACACCTTTCATGCCACAGGACAGCCACACTTACACATTAGCTATCATTTTGCTTCCTAAATGAAAGAGCTTTCAAAGGAAAACCTTAAGAGCTGAAAACTTTAAAGTGAGATATTATAATAATGCCACAGAGTACAACTTTTGCCTACCCAAATGGGATTCCAGGAAGAGACACACTTTTGTGGAGCAGTATGGGGGAAGGAGGAAGAAAACCCCCATATTACCTAAACCTACATTTGTAAGTTTTAGGTACTTCCTGAATGACCCAGCTGGGGGCGGGGGTGAGGGGCAGGGGCAGGATGATGGATGCTGGGAACGGAGGTTTCAGAGTCAGAGTTTTAGTACAGAATGATTCAGGGGTATGCAGTGGCTCACCCAAACCACACACCACGGTACAGCTGGAACTCGGGTCTCCTGATTTACTCTTTTGCCTTCCCTACACTGCACACGACCCTGAATTGTGGGGAACGTTCATTTTCGGGAGCCTGTGGAAGGGGCTGGAGTTTTTCCTAAAGGAAAGCACTCCCTGTTCTCCGTTCTCCGCTGTTCACTGCTGTGCGGTCTGTGTACCTCCACTAATGAGTGTGGCTCCCTGTGCGCTCCCTTGATCATTCCCATCCCCCTGCTGGGGAAACTGGAAATGCTTGGTGAAGCCGAACACAGACTGCCTTGATTTTCACCCAGGGAGGTCCTGGTTTCGCAGCTTGATTCAAACTCCTCAGGTACCAAAACTATTGGATCCCTCTTTTGAGCCAAAACAAAGCAGCAGCTCTAGAAGGCAGGCAGACAAACCCTCCTTTCAGAAGCTGAAACAGCTCCTGGGCTCAATTACAAAGGCCTGAACAGCATCCTTCCTGGTCTCTGAGATGCTTCTCTAGGTGAGCGTGGCCACTCCTATTGGAGTCACCTAGACAAAGACAATGGAATGGAATGCAGTTTCAACCTTGGAAACTTGGGGCTGAGCAACTCATTTCTCTCTGTCTAGCTGTTTTTCTCACCCCCTCCTTTTTTAAAAAATCTCTTTGGGAACTAGGAAAGCCTCTAACCAATTTTCCCATCCAGGCAGATGGGTCCTACATTAGCCACCCCACTTGTCCTGTTTAGATCTTTTCAGCAATGCTGGTCACACCGTCACTGTCAGACGGAACTGGAGGCAGCCAGGGGTGTGCATTTTGACATTTTCAGCTCAGCCAGGTCCTAGAGGATCCAGGGTTAGTATCTATGGTGAAAAGAACTTTCCCTAGAATTGGCACTAATGAGGTACATAACTTCTACCAACAACTTCTCCAGACTTTTAAAGTGCTATAAAGATGAACAGCTTATTTGCAAGAGACTGGCCTTTGAATTTCGGTGCACTGTTCACTTCCACCTTGCCTGGTGGCCTAATAAGTGCACAGAGAAGTCAGACACACAACGCATAGTACTTGTTACTTTAACATTATCATTTACATGGAATGAATAGGAAAGGAAATAGGTCAAAAGCCACGAGATGAACCACTAATATGACGCCTGGGCAAAGGCTAAATTCTTGACAGGATGAGTCTAAAGTATTGAAATGCAGAACAAACATCCAGTCTGGCTGGACAGACTAAAGTGTGCCCATCCACAACAAAGAGAGAAATTCCGTGGGTTTGGGAGGGCAGGGGCCATCAGAAGTGACCCAGCAATAACCTGCCCTTTATTCATTTCCAGAGACCAAAATTTCAGAATCCCAAGTAACTTAACCATTCCCTGCTGCCAGCTTTACAATATACCACCAGAATCTCAGGGATGGAATTCATACAAGATCCTGGTCATCTCACCTGCCTGCCCTCACAAAAGCCATTCAAGTTTAACCCTCACTACGAAAAGGAGGTTGGTATCACTGAGTTCCAGGATATACATACTTGTTTCTTTAAAGGCAGGGCCAAATGGTGACTGACACATGCCTCTTGGAAAGGCCCAGGTGTACCACGGAAAACAGGATCCAGCCACGTGCATCTAGGCAGCGGTTCTCAACCTGTGGGTCGCGACCCCTGAAAATACATCCTGCATATCAGATATTTACATTACGATTCATAACAGTAGCAAAATTACAGTTATGAAGTAGCAACGAAAATAATTTTATGGTTGGGGGTCACCACAACATGAGGAACTGTATTAAAGGGTCGCGGCATTAGGAAGGTTGAGAACCACTGATTCTAGAGCGTCATCTTTCTAGGCCAGTGGTTCTCAACCTTCCTAATGCCGTGACCTTTTAATACAGTTCCTCATGTTGTGGTGACCCCCAATTTCATTGTTACAAATTGAACATAATTAAAGCATAGTGATTAATCACAAAAACAATATGTAATTATATATGTGTTTTCCGATGGTCTTAGGCGACCCCTGTGAAAGGGTCGTTCGACCCCCAAAGGGGTCTCGACCCCCAGGTTGAGAACCAATGTTCTAGGCGGAAAAGCAATGTCTAACATCCAATAACTAAATCAAACCCCAGAACCTCAGCAGCCCAAAGGGCCCTAAGTGTCATTTCATTGAGCATCATTTTACAGATGAGGAAACTGAGGCTCACAGAGGCCCAGGTCTTATCCATGGCCACACATCTGAGGCTGGAGCTCAGGTCTCTTAATTCTTAGGCCAGCATTCTTTTAGCTACACAGGCCTGGCCTCCAGTATTTTAGGTTGAATAAAATTATATACTTCTAGGACCTTGCATGATTCTATTGAGAACCAGGACTAAGGCTTTATGGATTTGGGAAAACTAGTTTCTACTGCAAGATTCAACCAATGAATCCCACAGGTGCTTGAAGTCTTGGCTCCCGAACTTGATCAGGAAGTCCCCGGTCAAGCTGCTGATGTCCCGCTGTGTGCCCGATGCAGACAAGGTGCTTTCCAAACCCATGATGGCAACAGGTACCTGGGCCAAAAACTTGTAGATTCCTGATGAGCAACAGAAGTCTGGAGTTAGGGTTCATGTGAGAGACACAAACTCCTAAAGTCTCACATGTGGCCACCATGCAGGCTGGATCCAAGTGTTTCACAGGAGTGTGCTGACTGGCCAATCGGGTTGTTTTCTCCTGAAGATGGGATCAAAGTGACTTTGGTCCTCATTCTTCCTGCTTTGAGATGTTTAAGAACCAGAAACAACTTCCAGATTAATGGTTGCAAACTGGGATTCCACAAATTTGGGAATCACTGGGAACGTTTTCCATGTCTTCGTGGAATAATTCAAGTGATCCAGGGCATGCCCTTCCGCTCACGCTCAGCTTTTCCTCCCTGCTGCAGCTTAATTACAAGGAGCAAGAATCCATGGCACCTGAAATCCTCCTGTGCCTCCCCAAAGAACAAAAGGGAAGGACGTAAAGCTGGTGGTGCTCACAAGGGACTGGCTAATAGCAGGAGTACAGCTGTGACTTCACAGCCCGCATGGAGTCATCACCCTGCGCATCTGAGGTCAGCCCCTCGGGAAGCAGGGCCCGCCCCAGGATGCTGTCGCAGGCGGGGACAGGCTGGCAGAACTCTCTCACAAAGTCCTCCTCCGAGGCCAGCAGCACCGCGTTCCAGGCAGCAATGTCCAGCTCGCCAGCCGTGCCCCCGTACTCCTTGGGGAGAATACTTTTTGGAAGGTTTGTGTGGAGAGAGTTCAGGTCAGACCCGTGGAGGAAAAACTAGAGGGGAAGGAAATGAAAACACACCTGGCCTTAGGTTAATCAGTAATCCACTCACCTCCTTCATGCTATGTGCTCAAATATCTTGAATGAATAAAGGAATGGATGATGGCAACTCTACCCCTCCAGTTCCTTGAAAAGCTTGAGGATTCTTAATTTTCTTTTCTTTATACCAAGTGCCCTGTTGGCTGCTCCTACAAACTATACCCAGAATCCAACCACTTTACTGCTACCCTAATGGCACCATGCCACCATCGTTTCTACCCAGACTCCCACAACACCTCCTTCCTGGTCTCCCTGCTTGCACCCTTGTCCCACCACAATCTAAGCTCATTTCAGTGATGTCAGATCACGTCACTCCTCTGCACAACTCTCCAGTGCTCCCCTCACAGACCAAACGCCAAAGGCCATATGATCCAGCGCCCGTTACTGCCCTGCCTCCCCCTTCTGCTTCCCCGCTGCTGATCCTCCAGTATGCCAGGCGTGCTCCCACCCCAGGATCGGGCTGTTGCTGGTCCCAGGGATCTGTAAGGCTCATTCCCTTGCCTCTTTCAATTCTTTACTCAAATGCCAACTTCTCAATGACGCTACCTCTAACCACCCTATTGAATACTACAACCCTTTCCCCCTTCCCACACTCACTAACTTCTTTCACTGCTTCATTTTTCTCCATTGCACTCATCACATTCTAATACCAGGTAACATGTAATTTGTTGTCTATGTCTCCCTAGAACAGGGGTGGGGAACCTTTTTACTGCCAAGGGCCACTTGGATATTCATAACATCATTCTCGGGCCACACAAAATTATTAACTTAAAAATTAGCCTGCTCTATTTGGTCAAACATTCATTTGACTCACCCTATTGCCGTGGCAGGGCCAGACCACATGATTCTGTGGACCTTACACGGCCTGTGACCAGACGTTTTCCACCCCTGCCCTAGCATGTAAGCTTCCTGGGGACCGAGAATTTGGTCTATTTTGTTTATCTAGAACAGGGGTGGGCAAACTTTTTGACTCGAGGGCCACAATGGGTTCTTAAACTGGACTGGAGGGCCGGAACAAAAGCATGGATGGAGTGTTTGTGTGAACTAATATAAATTCAAAGTAAACATCATTACATAAAAGGGTACGGTCTTTTTTTTTTTAGTTTTATTCATTTCAAATGGGCCGAATCCGGCCCGCGGGCCGTAGTTTGCCCACGGCTGATCTAGAACATACTCACATGTAGTATTTGATCAATATTTTTGAATGAATGAATGAACATGTGAAGGACCAAAGGAACAAGATTGTGGGCCACAAATAAGGTCATTTCACAGATGTGAAAAGAAGACTTGGCCCAAAGGCTGCTTTGGAAAAAGCAAGTTCCAAACAGGAGCTCCAGAAACCAACACAGGCTCAAACCCAGGCGTGGAGGCCACTAAGTTAGTGGTTCTCAGACCTAACTGTGCATCAGAATCTCCTAGATTTTAAAAGCACAGATTCCTGGGCTGTACCCCTGAGCTGATGAATTAAAACCTTCAGGGAGCCCAGCTGGTATGGCTCAGGGTTTGAGCATCGACCTATGAACCAGGAGGTCATGGTTCAATTCCTGGTCAGGGCACATGCCAGGGTCGTGGGTTTGATCCCCAGTGGAGAGCATGAGTGTGCAGGAGGCAGCCGATCAATGATTCTCTCTCATCATTGATGTTTCTGTCTCTCTCTCCCTGACTCTCTGAAATCAGTAAAAAAAAATTTTTAAAAGTCTTCAGAAAAAGGTCTGGGGATCTGGATTTTAAGTTCTCTCCCTTGCAATCTTGAGATTCTGTCTTTCTGTGCTTCCTCTTTGAAAATAAAAATAAAAAATATATATAAAATTCAAGTCCCAGTCTTTGGAGTGATCACAATGTTCCTAGGCCTAGGGAGGGGAAAACTACCACCCACCATATTTCAATCTTGGTGCTGGAAAAGGCTCTCCCATCTTTTCAAGTGTCATTTACCCGTTCTTAAATAAGAGTTAAGCTAAAAGCTCACCTACCTCATAAACCTTGAATTATTCCACACACTTTATACAGCAGGACAACAGATTAGGTAGATGGGAAGGCTTAAATAGTATTTTGAAACCCAAGGAGCTGTCGTGAGAAATCTCCATAACTCTTCTTCACCACTTGCCCAATGACGACCCTTTTCCATGTCCCCTTACATGTAAAATATAATGTTGGTTGACAATGCTCAGCCCAGGATATGAAAAAGTCTGATTGATTACAGAGCAGGGAAGCTCTTAGATAACAATCCTGGCTCTGCTCTCTCTATTGTCAAATGTTATATTCTTATTCATCTCCCCGTCACAGAAAGGACTGTTCACTGAACTTTCCAAATTAATAGTCCCAGGGCAAGAATAATAAACTAAGATAAGATTACTGATGTCACAATTAAATTTATAGATGTCACCAATAAGGAAGCAGAAACAAAATTAAAGTATCTTTAGTAGGATCATCACTTACTCTGTTTGCTATTTTCTCCTTCAGAAATGGTTTTATAATGGCAAAAATGCCTTTAAATATTCGAGGTTCATTCACGATATGGACCGCTTTTATCCGAATGGGGAAGCCATCCTGTGGGGGAAGGGAAGGGGATGTTAGAACACATGGAACCGCGCCCGGCTAGCTCAGTCGGTAGAGCATGAGACTCTTAGAACACATGGAATATTTGCAAACTGTCAGTTACCACAGCCTGCCTCCCCCAGTGAAATCTTCTTCAGTCTGGTCTGATTCTCAAGGTCTTCTCAAAGAAACACAAGTAGGGGCTAAACAGGAAGGTAAAAAGTGGTCTGAGCCTATGTGGATGGATCTAGTAAGTATCAGACCTGAATCAGAGCTGCCCAAAGTGTATTTCTCGGGAGGCTACCAGGTGTGATGTAAAAAAGTGTCCAGGTAGGTAAATGAGTTTGAGAAGTAGCAAACTAAATATAGTCAAACAGATTTTCTTTAACTGCAGGACTGTTCAGAGCCTTAAATGTAAATGTTTACTGTACAGTTACATTCACAAGGAAGGGACTTGCTTTACCATATTTCCCACATTTATTTAACCCTGGAATTTTGTCTCTCAGATCATCTTACAGGAAACAATAATCTAACTCATTATGCTGACCCTTACATCTACATGGGATTTAGCAGGAGGCATCAGAAGAGTGGAAGCCAAGGAAAGCCAGAGCGCTGCCTCAAAGCCAGAATGCAAACTTCTGATAATGACCAACTGTGACGTGGATGTTTACATACCAGCCTGGGGCACAGTAGGGCCTCAGACACATGGAGAACTGTTCTGTCTCTGGTCCCCGCAGCTCAAAAGAGCCAGCACCCACGGGCTGGGTCAGAATGAGCTAGGAGTCAAGCCGGAGAGACTTGGGCCACACTGTATCTGCTAGGTCTGTTTCCCCGCCGACCGAAAAAGAAAAGTAATTCTTGACTTGTCTATCTAAAAGGATTCCTTGAAGCACTGAGTGGGTTATGATGACCGTAAAAGGGCTTTGCAAACCATTACACCCTGTGAAGATATATAAGGAACCCGACGGTTCTCAGTGACTTGTGTTCTGAGACACAACTTGAGGGGTGAAAGCATCGGGCCAAACAGTCCAACAGTGCTCCCCATCCCCGGGTCCCACAGGCGGCCGGGCAGAAACACAATTTCTCAGTTTCATTTGTTAGGAGAATTTCTCCTCTGTCTTCTTGACCCCCCAAAAAAGAGCAGAAAACATTTCTCTGGTTTTTGGAGTCTTGTCCGAAAGCTGATCTTGCCTAGATTAAAGGTACCTCAGAAACTACTGGAGACCCTCAGGGGAATGAGTGGTAAATAGAACTTTCAATGCTTTCGTATTTTTCTGATTGTAGGAGCCGGAAGTGGGGTGTGCATATCACATGGGTAACTGGACAGGGCCCTGGGAAAGCCAAAACAACAGAAAGGCACACGACAAATGGGGGCCATACCTGAAGGATGCCAATCACCTTTTTGGCTATAAAAGGGCCAAAGTGAGATGCTTTTGATAAGCTCACTCCTTTGTAGTCTGCAAGAATTACAATTCCATTCACTTGGGTTTCTTCAGACTGAATGAGCTTTTCTAATGTCAAGTATATGACTCGGATGTTTTCGGTAATTGGATAGTTGCTCGGTATCCATCTGTCTAAGGTCATAAGAGATGGTCAGTATGTTATATAAATACATACAAACAATCAGGCAGGCTAAGATTGATCTCTGTGCTAAAACTGTCCTTTAAAAACAGAAAGGCAAGATGATATTCTACTGGCATGGCTCTATTGAGGTTAGGAAATCGGACACCTTCAGCAGCAGCTGACATTTCTTAACTCTTGAAATGGAAATTGCAATTGTGTTGAAGTCAAAAGTGTGAACTCTGAAGTTACACCTTGGGCAAGTTACTTCCTTACTCTGAGTCCTCATCGCCTCATAAATAGAATGGGATAATAGGACTTATTTTATTTTTATTTTTTGCTAATCCTCACCTGAGGATATTTTTTCTATTGATTTTTAGAGCAAGTGAAAGGGAGGGGATGGGAAAGGGGAAGAGAGAGAGAGAAACATCGATGTGAAAGGGACACATCAATTAGTTGCCTCCCACATGCACCCAGACCAGGGCCAGGGATCGACCTGCAACCCAGGTACGTGCCCTTGATGGCGCATCCCTTGGGTGCGTGGGATGATGCTCTAACCACTGAGTCACACCAGCCAGGGCAATAGTACTTATCTTAATGGACATCTATGCCTCTGCCATCAGATGTGTCCCTTTATCTTCAGGACATCACCCTGATTTTCCTTGGGGAACCACCTCTTCCCGTGCTAACCATGCAGTTTGGGTAAAACTGAATTTGACTCCTGGCTCCAGGTGTGGGCTTGGTTCTGTGAGATGCTCCTGTCTCCTCAGACTAAATCCTCCCTTTTATCGTAAGCCGGGTTGAGTAGGGTTTGTTATCTGCCATCAAAAGGCCTTGACTAACACATGGAGGGGATAAAAGGGAAAAGGAAAGGGGGAGAGGGGCTGGACAGACACATCCCAAACTGAGGCTGTGCACAAGCACCCCGCAACAGCCTAGGGCAATACCTGGGCGGATGCAGAGGATATGGCAGCCCCGCGGGTCGGTGTGGGGCAGCACGGTGAGGAATCCGGAAGCGAGGACATCTTTTAAGGCCGACGGCTTCAGGTTATGGAAGACTTCAGGCCAACTTCTCCTACAGCTGTGGTAGTTGATCAGGAGCTGCAGGGCCCGGTCATAATCAAACTTGCGGGCTCGGAGGAAGCGCAGCAGGAAGGCATCGTCCAGAGAGGTGCGCAGGTTCGGGAACTCCTTCCGCACCATGTCACGCAGGGCCTGCACGTCTCGAAGTCTCCATTCCGGCTTCTCCTGCAGCTCTTCCCTGGCCTTGGTGACCAGTTCTTCCGTCAGCGAGCACACGTAGCCAGGAGGCTTGGGTGCTGGTGGCAGCTCATTTTCGGAAAGTGAGGCCACAGAAGGGCTAGTTCTCAGAGAGTCACTTTCTTCTGACATTAGCTACCAGGGTGCCTGTCAAAACAGATGCCCCAAGCGGAGTTAATAAAGTGCAGCATTATTAACTGGTCATCTCAAACCCCAGGGCAGCTGATGCGGGGGGACAGGAACGTTTTTGTTAAGCCAAGTAACCTCAGAGCACTGGGTCTCAACTGGGGTGGAGGGGTGACCTGGATCTGAAAGGCTGAATTAAGTTAGAATCTCCACGGAGGCACCCAGACCTACAGCAGGAAACACACACTCCTCATCCAACACCGTGGCTTTGCTCACAGATGTATGCATGGATGCTCGATGTAACTCGTAATTAAAGAAATGTGAATTAAAACAACTCTGAAATTCAGACGGGCAAAATGCAAAATGGGTTCTCTGATATGCTTGCTGTTGGGAGAATAAGCTAGGCAGCCTCTTTGGATGGCAGTCTGTCATTATCTATCAAAATTTAGCCCTGGCCGGGTGGCTCAGTTGGTTAGAGTGTCATCCTATACACCAAAAGGTGGTGGGATTATAATGGCAAAAACCTGGAAACACTTTAACTGCCTACTAGTTGGAGGCTGGTTAAGTAATATCACTATATGAATGGAATACTATTCAGTCATGGAAATCAGGCAGAACTTATAAGCTGATATGCTGAGGGGGGAAAGCAGTCGCAGAACAATGTATATAAAATAGTCGTGTTTGACCAGCAGGTGTGGCTCAGTGGTTGAGCATCGACCTATGAACCAGGAGGTCAGGGTTCGATTCCTGGTCAGAGTACACACCTGGGTTGCAGGCTCCATCTCCAGTAGGGGGCATGCAGGAGGCAGCCAATCAATGATTCTCATCATTGATGTTTCCAACCCTCTCTCCCTCTTCCTTCCTCTCTGAAATCAATAAAAATAATTGCATTTATGTTTCTAAAATATATACATATATACACTTGTCAATACACCTAAAATTTCTGAGAAGAGATACAGGAAACTGTTGCCAATGGTTCCCAGAGAACAACTGGAGAACTGGATGTTTGAGGCGGGAGAGGCTTTTTACTGCACTGTTTGAATTTTTTTTACCATATGCAATGTGACTTATCATGGTGGTCATGAAACAGAACTCATCAGATCTCCTGCTGGGTGAAGCATAACTGACGGATGTCCCAGCTGCTTTCCCCCTGGATCCGCCATCCAGGGGATCCACACTTTGCACAGACTGGCCCCCAGCCAATGACTGAGACATGGGACTCCTCTATCAGGTAACTCTCTGCCTCGGGGATTCCCCATCCTCCTGGCCAGCCGACCCTTTCATGGACCTGCGTGCAGTCGGAGTCTTACTGCCCAAACCTCCTCCACAGGGCCAGCTCCCCTCCCTCTATGCTTCATGGGCGTTGCTGCCAATGGCTTTCTTGAGTGTCTAATCTCATCTTAGTTTCTGCTTCTTAGAAGACCAGAACCAACACACTTATCAAGTGAAAAGCAGAAACAAAAAACGGCTGCCTTAGATTTTCCAAGAATAAGATAGCAGTAGGGCTGTCCAGTTCCAAAGCCCAAGCTCTTGTCCATGGGCTGCCACTGAACCCCTGGAGCTTGAGGAAGGCAGGGACCACCTCAGGGGTCTCTGCATGTAGCCAGCCACGGGCAAGTGCACGGCAGCTGTTGTGGCTAGGTTACTTCCCTTGTATCTCAGGTCTGCCCATTCCATTCCTTGCATTCTAACCACCAGCCCTACCCAGCTTTTTTCACTTCCTCCCAGAGGTGTTTTCTTGTCTTGTCACATCCTGTTTCCTCCAACTAATATGCTCTTCCTCTAGTTCATCACCTGACTGATTCATCCTTAAGTTCCAATTAGATGCCACTTCATTCATTCAACAAATATTGAGCACTTACTATGTGCCAGGCCCACTTCCAGGCACTGAGGATGCAGCAGTGAATATAAAATCCTGCCTTCATTGAGCTTAGATACTAGTGTGTGTGTGTTGGGGGGGGGGGGGGGCACTATAAGCAAAATAAACTATATATTCTCCATAAGCACTATGGAGAGGGATAAAGCAGGAAGGGGGTTGAATGTATCTGGGGACAGGAGTTGCAATTGTAAATAGGGTGGTCGTGGAAGGCCTCACCCAAGTGACAATGGAGCAAAGACAAAGGAGACGAGGGAGCAAGTTGTGTAGGTAGGTATCTGGGGGAACAAGGGTGAAGTCTGAGGCAGGAATCTGCCTGGCTTTTTCGAGGAACAGAGAGGCCGGTGTGGCTAGAGCCAAGTGAGCAAGGCAGAGAGTACTAGCAGGTGAATTTAGAGAGGTACCCACTGGTCCAGAGCTTTGTAGGCCAATAAGGCTGCCCTTAAGTTTGGTGGGAGCCCAGAGGGTTTTGAGTCGAGTGACATGACCAGATTTATATTTTAAAAGGATTATTCAGTTGTCTTGCAAATGGACCGGAAGGGGATGAGGATGGAAGTGAAGAGACCATTTAGAGGCCGCTGCACTAACCCAGGTGAGAGATGACGGTGCTTGAAGCAGAAGGCCTTCTCGGACTCCAGGTCGGATTAGGAGCCTTCCCACAGCTCTCTGACACAGCACTTCTCCCACGCCACTGTTGTCTGTAGGCAATTTGTGAGCAACATTCACAACTGTCTTGCTCATCACCTTAAACCCAGCACCTAACAGGGTGCCAGGCACACAGTCCGAGCTCCATAAATATTTGTTGAATGAGTTTAATCTGCTTGGCAGAGGTATGCTGAGCAAGGAATGGAACAAGCAGATTCATAGGATCCACCCTGGACTCTGTTTCCATGGGAGTTACCAACAGATGCCTGTAATCGCAATCCAGCGCTTACCCAGGAGGAAGACTGTCATGTCCACGTCCATGCCCCAGCCTCAGTGTCTTTCTCCCGCCCGTCTCCTAGTTTCCCACCTCTCAACGCATAGTAAATGCCAGTCAAAACCAACCAATGTCCCACCATTCTCAGAACACCTCATGCATTTATGATATTTCTGCCCGGAATTCCCTCTCCTTGTCTGTCCCCACCCAGACAACTCATCACGTTCCAGACCCAGCTTCAATGTCACCTCCTCTGTGAAGCCTTCCCTGGTTCCCTAGGGCGACTCCCTCCAGTGTTCCGCAGCACCTATTTCTTTCAGAAATGGCAGTCCAGTGTTATGACATACACTCCGCAGGGTCTGCTTCACCAGCCTTTCATTATCAAGTAATCACTGATCACCTACCCCATGAGTCAGGCACTGTGCTCACACGCACTGGGCATGCAACAGCGAACAATATAATTCTTTGTCTTAGGAAGTTTAACTTACAGTGAAATAATGAAGCGATAATATGTATGAGCATTTTACCATGCATCGGGCTTACCGTGGTGAATAAGAACTTTCCTTTTAATCTTCACTATATTTGGTGCCGGCTCTATTACTCCTCCCATTTACAATGGGAGGAAACTGCCCACTAGGATGTAAATTCCACGGGGGCAGACCATTTGCCTGGCATGTTCACAGATCTCCCCAGTGCAGTGGTTCTCAACCTTCCTAATGCCGCGACCCTTTAATACAGTTCCTCATGTTGTGGTGACCCCCCAATTTCATTGGTACAAATTGAACATAATTAAAGCATAGTGATTAATCACAAAAACAATATGTAATTCTATATGTGTTTTCCAATGGTCTCAGGCGACCCCTGTGAAAGGGTCGTTCGACCCCCAAAGGGGTCGCGACCCACAGGTTGAGAACCGCTGCCCCAGTGCCTGGCCCGTGAGGGAGCTCAGCACCACCAGCGGCTGATGTGAAGGTAAGTGATGTGCCCGGGGGCACACACCCGGCGGGCTCTGCACTCCCCGGAGCCTCGGGCTAGTCTCCAGGGTCTGGGCAGTTGTCAGGCACAGAGCTGATGGGGGAACAGGGAGGAGTGCAAACCCCACTCGTTAGGGTGGAGCCATGAAGCTTCCTCACCTGAGTCCATCACCCTGTGAGCACCACCTTCATCCCCACGCCCCCCAAGCAAGGAGAGGTCAGGATGCCATCGCTCCTGGGGCCCCACAGACCCTACGTCCCGCAGCAGCCTTTCGAGACCCCCCCTTCCGGTTGTCACCCCTTCCCCAGGTGTCCCCATTGCCTGGGGTCTCGCTCCTCGAGTCCCCCACTTCCGGTTATCCCTCCCTCTCAAGGGTCCCTTCCCCCGGCCCCCAGGGCCACGGACGGGCTCGCGGGCACTCACCGGCCCGGTTACGGGGCGGAGCGCGGGTCAGTCGGCGGCGGGAGCCTCGTCCGGCAGCACGCGCAGAACGACCCGCACTCCCGGCCGGCCCGGCCCCGCCCCTCGCGCCGGAAGTGACGCGTCAGGGCGTGCGAAGACCGGCAGCGCCGTCAGTGCGCATGTGCATGTCTGGCCGCGGTGTGGTCTTTGGCTCCACCTGGCGGCCGGAATCCGCGCGGTGGGACAGGAGCCAGGGCGAGGCTGGCTGGGAGGAGGGGGAATGCCAGCAAGTTTAGGTGGGAGAGCTGGGGAAACTGAGGCCCAGAGAAGGAAGGAAGAAGCTGCCGTTTCCTAGAACATAGCTACCGTGCGCCTGGTGTGTGACGTTTATTGTCTCATTAAATCCTCATATTTATGGAAACTTTCATGAAAGGGAAACTGGCAATCAATGGAGTAAATGGCTTTAAACCTAGATTTCGGGATTAGCATTCCAGGATTCTTTTCTGCTTTGGGGTTCATGAAGTCCCCTTTGTGAGAGTGGTAAGTTGAATAAGGTTCTACTAGGCCTCAACCCCTGTCCATTAAAATCCCCAGGCCCACCAACATAGCTACGGCTTTGAGAGAAATCTAGGTCCCTCTATCAGGCAGAGTAAAGGCGCCAAACCATTTCTGGAGAGAGACCTGCTGTAGTCTGGGAGGACTCAAAACCCAAAGGAGTACCCAAGAGATGACCTCATTCCTTCCTTTCCCCACCCCAGGGGCAAGAGGGCCAGGGAGATGCTAGATTGTGTGAAAATCAGCAATTACAGAATCTTTCAATATTATCTCCTGTGTGAAAGAAAGAAGCTGCAGATGTAATACAGAAGAAGTTAATTAAAAGCCCCAAAATGCTGTATTTGCATTGGAAATATCAGTATGAATTCAAGAGATGTTTTATTTTTGGAAAGAAATGTATACTAGTATGTATGAATACATCATACACATATACACATGTATACATTAATATATATTCTGTATATATAACATACCTAGAAAGGCCTAGAAAGAATGACTAATCTAGTAGCAAAGAGCATATCTAACACTCAGATTTTAGTCTTGAAATGCTATTTTCTATTTAAAAACATAAAGGGACCTCTCAGAGAAATTGCTGATTACAGATACTGTGTACAAGAGGAGCCTGGAATGTCTTGTCATACTTGATAACAGAGAAGCTATCAAAGGCACTAGGGTCACATCAAAAGGACTTGGAAACCAGCCTGAAGATGAGATAATTTCAGCTGCAACAAAGATCATTGCAATTGGTTGAAACTCATCAAATATGTTTCAATCCCTGAGTTCATAAAACCAGCAAAAAAAAGAGTTAATATTCAGCAAAAATACTAATTGATCACCTTCTGAGGATGGCATAGAAACAAATTATATTCTTAAAAACTAGGTAAATAAAAGGAAAGAATCAATTACTCCACTTTTTTAAAAAATGCCTTCATTGATTTCAGAGAGAGGAAGGGAGAGGGAGAGACAGAAACATCAATGATGAGAGAGAATCATTGATCGGCTGCCGCCTGCACGCCCTCCACAGGGGATCAGGCCTGCAACCTGGGCATGTACCCTGACCAGAATTGAACCGTGACCTTCTGATTCATAGGTCAATGTTCAACCACTGAGCCACACCGGCTGGGCAAGTATTCTACTTTTTATATATTAATTATACCACTGGGTAACCAAATAATAGGTTAAGAAAACCAACTTCTTGCCAAAGCTGGTTTGGCTCAGTGGATAGAGCGTTGGCCTGCGGATTGAAGGGTCCCAGGCTCGATTCCGACCAAGTGATTCCTGGTCGGGGCACATTCCTAGGTTGCAGGTTCCATTCCCAGTCAGGGCGCATACAGAAGGCAACCAATCGATGTTTTTCTTTTACATCAATGTTTCTCTCTCTCTTCCTCCCTCTCTTCCCCTCTCTCTAAAAACACACACACAAAAACAACAACAACAACAACAATAAAAACATGTCATCAGTTAAGGATTACAAAAATTATTACAGTTAATAAGTGAAAACAAAATGATTGCCATTTTGCAGCCTGCTATAAAATCATGTACCTAGCTAGAGAGAGAGAGAGAGAGAGAGAGAGAGAGAGACTCCAGCCATGTACATGATTCTTGATGAAAGAACCCAGAACCACCTGCTATCCTGCCAAAGGAATGAAACCTGGGTCTGATCCAGCTGCTAATTTACAGGAAATGCAGAAGTCAAAGGGCCAAGCTGAACTGTACAATGAGGATGCAATTGACAAAATCCAGACTTTGAGAAACTGTAGAGACCAAGCAGCCTGAGTTCTTCAACAGATAAACTGCAAGGAAAAGAAAGAGATAGCGGGAGGAACCTGTGCATTGAAAGAGGCATAAAAGGCATATTAAGTTTTTTTAAATGGACAAAACTAAGCTTGAATGGCTAGGGGTGCGCACTCAGATGATTCAACCACAGAGAATGCAAGGAAATAATTACCATAAAAGTCAGGGTGGTCGTTACTTTCAGGGGAAGGGCTGTGACTGGGACATGGAGGGACTCATGGGGGGCTGGCAAAATTCTATTTCTTGACGTGGGTGGTGATGACAAAGGTGTATGTCTTGAAATGACTCCCTGAGCTACAAATTTTAATTTGTATGATTTTCTGCATCTGTGGTTTGTTTTACAATATAAAGGTTTTTAAAAATGAAAACAGAAATATTCCACTCTCTGTGTGTTTGTGTGTGTATACATATACATATTAGTATATGTATGTATAGCTTCTGGGAGTACTAGGTACATAACAGGCACTCACTAAATATGACTCCCCTTCCCTGTTAATAATGTGAAAAACCCTTACCTGTGTGATTTCACTCCCTTGTGTGACAAATTAAAAATAGTTGATGCTTATTGAGTGATTGTTATGTGCCAGGACTATTCCCAGCGCATGTCATCTAACTGAATTTTCACAACCTTGTTATTTTTATTCCCATTTTACAGAGAAGAAAATTGAGGCTCAAAGAGGTTATCTGTGGCCACACAGAAAGTGGTAGAGCAGTCAGATTTTAAACCCAGGCAGTCTGGCCCCCTGGCCTATACTCTCATCCCGTGTGTGTGTGTACCTACCGTACTTGTTTTTCAAATTTGGTGTCCAGTGCCCCTTTTTGTACAAATAATAACTCCCCCTTATGGAGTGTCTGCCAATGTGTGTGCCACCTCTTAACACGCCACAGCCTGGATCATGGAGGTACTTGTTCGTCTGCATTTGATAGATGAGAAAACTGGAACTCAGAGATGAAGAACTTGCCCGGTTACAAGGTTAACAAATAGAAGCGTTGGGGGTTTGAGTTGTGGTGGGGACGGTTCATACTCTTTGGCCCATCAGATTCTAAAGAACAAAGTGTTCCTACCCTTAAACAGATGGCCCGCTGATGGATCTGACCCAGTCTGAGGTCATGGGTTGCCCAATCAGTGGTCCGGAGCCTGACTTGGCTTGAGAAGTGTCCAGACGAGGGCTGGGAGAAGTCGAGAGCTTGGCAAGTGCCAGACGTGCCTGACCCCAGTCGGAGGGTCGTGTGAAGCTTGTGATCCAGGGGCTCGGTGTGCCTCGAGGAGCCAGGAACTCCTGTGTGCCAGGCTTTTGTTCAGAAGCCTTAAAGTCAGGGCCTAGAATAGAGCTGTCCACTCTCCATGTGCCCGGGGCCAGCTGCATGGATTTCCCAGAAGAGGTGGGAGCCAAGCCGTGCTTCTCTGGTCACACATTGATTTTCTAACATGACTCAGCATCACTGCTTGGAGATACCGTCCATCCTCTCTGTCCCTGGGGGCTCTACACCCCAGCCCGGCTGATGCATTTCAAAACAAGACTGGGAACGGTAGGGGACGGGGAGAGGTGGAGACTCCAACCCTCTACCTCACAGGTACCAGCTTAAGAGCCCACTCAGCCCACACTCCGTTGTACATTAACATCCAACAGGATCAACTTCTTGCCAAATGCCAGGCACCTTGCTAAGCACTTTGTGTGTATCCACCCAGCTAGCCCCACAGACAGGCTATCACAGAGGGGCTCCTGTGAGGACCGTTGGAGAGGTGAGAAAACTGAGACCCAGCGAGGCAAAGCACTCGTAAACAGACACACAGAGATGGCGCTCCAGGTCTGTCACTGTGGAGTCACAGGCTGTCCATCGGCAGTGCTCTGTCGAGTCACTGTGTCACTCCGCCTTCACGACAACCTGGCTGGGTAGTACGGTCACCTCCATGAAGATATGAGGAAACGGAGGCCCAGGAGGTGGGTGTGCCTTGCACAGTGCGACTCGAAACTTCTGCTGTGACAGCCAGTGACTACTTTTCAAGAGCACAGTGACAGCCCACAACTGCTAAAATGTGGCCCACGTCCCTGGATGTATTATCACTCCTTACATTTGCCCACAGCTGTTCTGTGATGGGAAGAAAGGGCAAGGAATCCTTTGGTGATCATCTTCTCGGGAGGGTGGAATGGGCATGACGGGGTCTCCTCTGGGTGGTGGTGACTATTGGAGAGTTTACCATGTGACCCCTCCATGAGGGCCCAGTGGTGTGATGGGGGCAGGAGCAGCTAGAGGCGGGGAGAAACAGGGTGCCTGGCTGCGTGGGTGTAGGAGCCAGAGAGTGGGTCTGCTGAGGTCAGCCCACCCTCCAGGTGCCCCCGGGAAAGGCTGCTTGAGTGCTTCCCATAGACCAGCGTGGGCAGAAAGCAGCTACAGGAGCCAACTTGGGCCTCGTCCTGTGGGGCCTCCTAGGGGGGCAGAAGGGCGGCAGAGGAAGCTGGAGTTGGATGTCAGATTCCCAAGATTGAAGAAGAATTGCAAGGGACCCCCAGGAAAGAAAGGGTGCATCCATTGAGGTCAAAGGTGAGAAGGACTTGAAGCCATGGCCATCTCCATAGTCCACAACAGCGTCCCAAGACAGAAAGGGGCAGCTTTCAGTATCTGCTGCATCCAGAGCCCTTGAGGCCAGCTAGAAGGGTGCTGGCCAAGTGATACCCTTCCTCTCCTCTCACCATCTCTGTGAGCCCCCCTCGAGCCCAGAGAGGCTAGGAAACCATCAATGGGCTCCACAGGTTCAAAACAACAACTAGTGCTTCTAGAATGGCTGAAATTTAAAGAGACACCCTAGCAACTGGAACTCTCAGACATTGTTGGTGGGAATGCAAGGTGGTGCCACTACTTTGGAAAATAATTGGCAGCAGTTTCTTAAAAAGTCAGACATATGCTTATATGATCCAGCAATCGCACTCCTAGATATTTGCCCAAAGTAATGAAAGAACTTGTTCACTCAAAGACATGTGCATGAACGTTCTTAGCAGCTTTACTTACAATAGCCAAAACTGGGGGCAAAGTGTCTATCCATGGAGAAATGGGGTAAACAAACTGTGATATATATGTATCTTAGTAATAAACAGGAACAAGCTACTAATACACGGACACATCTCAAAATAGTTCTGCTCAATGAAAAAAAAAAAAGAGTACGAATTGTATGTTTCCACTTCTGTGAAATTCCAGAAAATTTAAAGTAACCTGCAGTGAAAGAAACGAATCTGCAGTGATTGCCTGAAGGATCAAATAAGAGACAGTTCACGTTAAACAATTAGCACAGGGCTCGGGTGTGATAAAGCACTCAATAAATGTTAACTATTATTGATCTTCACCTGGGCAGTGGCTGCTGGCTGTTTAAGTTTCTCAGCCTTTGAATCAAGTGCTTACCGCCTCAGTTATATTTATTGACATGGAAAGATGCCCAAAGCGTACTGTTGATGGGGAAAAAAGCAGGCTACAAAACAATGTATTTCAAAGGCATTTTAAAGACTACAGGGGGGAAAGTGGACATACTTCCCTCAGCCTGGTGTCTGCACACTGGAAGCGCTCAGTGAAAGCCAGCTGTGCTTATGATTCACGTGAAGGCATTTTGTTGCCCACCCAAGGCTACTTTCAAATATTACCCCGTGAGCTCCTGTGAAATAAGATAATGCTCGCGATTGTGCTTCGACAGTGAGTCAGAGCGAGATAGACCGGGGCCGCCCACCTGCCTTCCTTCTGACGCACTGCAGGGGGCTATCGTGGGTGGGGCTGGAGTTGGACTTGGGACCCATCGGTCTCAGGTGGATGTTGGTACTTTCTTTTGCGTCCCTGGAGCAAAAGCAAAGCAAAGCCATGCCCTTTGGAATATAGACTCCAAGCTTGGACAGAGAATATTCTTTGCAGTAACTGAGGTGCTATGATGAAATGTAGACACGTGAGGGCACTCCAATCAATTGGCAACTGAGAAAATCACAGAAGGGTGATGATGATGATGATGATGATGATGATGATGCTGTTACATTTAACTTGGCTTCCATTTATTAATTTTTTGCTATGAGCTCCTAAAATATGCTCAGAGACTCACAATCTTTATATCTTTTTATCCTTCCAAGTACCCCATCAGTTAGATTCTGTTACTAAAGATTTTATAGATAGCGTGTATTGCTCTTTAGAATTTTAAAAATATATATATTTAAGGAGTCAGCCTTCACAATTTTTTAAAAATTTATTTTTGTTGATTTCAGAGAGAGGAAGGGAGGAGAGAGAGAAACATCAATGACGAAAGAGAATTATCAATCAATTGCCTCCTGCATGGCCCCTACTGGGGATTGAGCCCACAATCCTTGCATGTGCTCTGACCAGGAAGCAAATCTTGACCTCCTGGGTTGATGCTCAACCACTGAGCAACACTGGCCGGGCAAAATTCACAGATCTTATAAAATGTACAGCTATTAAGTGTAAAACTTGGTGAATTGTTACAGATAACCCTGCTCAGATCAAGATGCATAACTTTTTAAAAATATATATATATTTTTATTGATTTCAGAGAGGAAGGGAGAGAGAGAGAGAGATAGAAACATCAATGACAAGAGAGAATCATTGATTGGCTGCCTCCTGCACGTCCCCCACTGGGGTCGAGCCCGCAACCCAGGCATGTACCCTTGACTGGAATCGAACCCGGGACCCTTTAGTCCACAGGGCAATGCTCTATCCGCTGAGCCAAACTGGCTAGGGCAAGATGCATAATTTTTAAACTTAAAAACAAGTTAAATTGATTGAGGTAACATCGGTTAATAGCATTAGATAAGTTTCAGGTATGCAACTCTATAATACAATCTCTGTATCTATTGCATGCTCACTACCTGAAATTTAGTTTCCTTCTGTCACCTTGTATATATTTTTTAATTTGTCAACTCGTGTTTGATCCCCTTTCTCTTTTTCATTCACCATCCTGTTGTCTGTAGCTATGCATTTGTGGTTTTGAAGATATATAACATTTAAAAATATTTTTAATATATTTTTATTGATTTCAGAGATAGAAACATCTGTGAGAGACAATTATTGATTGGCTGCCTTCTGCACGCCCCCTACTGGGGATTGAGCCCACAACCCAGGCATGTGCCCTGACTGGGAATCGAACTGTGACCTCCTGGTTCATACATAGTTCAACGCTCAACCATTGGGCAACACCAGCTGGGCCTAAGATAGGTTTTTGATGTATTTAAGAATTAGTTGTGACTACTTGTAGGGACAAGCCACTCCCAGCCTTTTATTTTTTTATCCTCACTGCAGGGGTCGTTCTCAGCATCTACTAGGGTTCAGGAATCTGGAGAAGGGGCTGCGAGTAAATTAAATAAACTAGACATGAAATATAAATTTGGAAGGCATTTTGGGGACCAGATGGAGACTTAGTTCTGGTGACTAAGTTCCTCGAATCTCTGCACCCAGGGCTCTTTATTCCTACATTTTGCCCTATAGCAGAGAGAGAGAGAGAGAGAGAGAGAGAGAGAGAGAGAGAGAGAGAGAGAGGAAGAGAGAAACATTGATTGGTTGCTTCCCGTACACACCCTAACCAGGAATCAAACCTGCAGCCTAGGTATGTGCCTTGACCAGGAATCAAAACCACATTCTTTTGGTGTACAGGATGATGGAGTGATGGAGACTACGCTGTGCCAGGGGCCTTTTCCACTGGCCACAGGAGGAATGAATCACGGTGCCCTCTGCTCCCTGCCTACTCCCTGGGGCCTGAGGACTCAGGAATGAACCAGGTCACTATAAAGTGCTAGTAATGTACAGGTTTCTAGAAAGACATGCAGGCATAGTGACAAGACTAAGGCAACCAGATGGACGCCTCACAGTGGCCCACCGGCCTGGAGGGCCATGACCATCTGAGAGCCCTGGAATCGGAAATCCAGGCCCAGGCTGGTGGGAGACAGGCTCAGGCCTCCCTCCAGGAATGGGCTGCTGGGAGTTTTCTACCTGTGACCCCACTTGTGACCGCAGCTCCTATCACCTCAGCCTCCAAAAGGCAGGGCCCACAGGGCCATAAATTCCTGCTATCATTAGTCAGTATCTCTATAGCTCCGGCTGTTTGCCAGGAGCGCTACAGTTATTTTTATCACTTACGAGTTCCATAATTATTTTTTATCACTTTTTTCTCACAGTAGCCTTGCAAACATGGCTGGTTTTGCTCTTTCGATTTGGAGTTGGGGGAATCCAGGCCCCAGAGGATTTCAGGGAATTTTTTTTAATTTGCCCGAAACTCCAGAGAGGGTCAGGGTTTGATTCACAGCCTTTCTGAGATCCAGGCTGGGGCTCTGTGCGAGGCCAAAAGCTGTGGAAGAATCAGGGGGTGAAAACCGGGAACCATCAGTAACTAGGAAAAGATCTTGGCTCAGCTACTTCTGAGCTGTGTGACCTAGGGCAAGTCATGCAACCTCTCTGTGCCTCAGTTTCTTTGTCAGTCAAATGAGGTAGTACCTACCTCATAAGTTAGTACATATAGATGCTCAGTCACTGTGAGGTTCTATATAACTTAAATCGGGATCCGGATTCTAAACTCTGACCCTGGCTTACTGGATGACTTGGGCAAGTCTCTCGCCCTCTCTGAACCTGAGATTTCTCATATGTAAAATAGGCATAATCTTGCCTGCCTCACACCTTGGCTCTTGTATCTCCAGTCTCATCAGCCTGGTCTTCACGTCCTCACACCTCCAACTCTGCTTGGTACTAAGCCCAACCGTCCCACCCCAGCTTTGCCTGGTTAACTCTGCATTATCATCTCAGATGTCCTGCCTTCTCTCCCTCCCTTCTTTTCTTCACTTATTCAACAAATATTTATTGAACACCTACTATGTGCCAGAACCGTGCTAGGTGGTAGATAGGATAGGCAAAGCCCCTGTCCTCATGAAGGGGAGGTAGACCATAAACTAAAAAGAGATGAAAACAAAAAACAAACCTCAAGGCAATTACAAACTGTATTAAGAACTTCATAAGGGAAAGTTAAAACATTATAAGAGGAGGTAAATGAAGAAGGTTGCTTTCCAGAAAGTCCTCTCCAAGGGACTCTTGTGTTTACATTAATAATGTATTTGACGATGTACATGGTACAAAATTCGGGCGATGCACCACGCCACGCAGTCGAAAGTGCTCCTCCCTGCCTGCTCCCACCCCTGCCCCAGATTTGCAGCCTTCCCCCAGAGAGGCCCTGTGTGACCAGCTTCTTGAGAGTGGGTGCCACTGGGGTGGCATCTGAATCACAAGAAGCTGCAGCCGTTTGCAGGTGTGGGAGGAGTCCAAGCAGAGGGCCTGGCAGTGCAAAGGCCTGAGGCGTTGCTGGAGGAAGAGAAGGGCCCGCAGAGGCGATGGGTGGGCGATGTGGGGCCAGTGAGCCCAAGGAAGGAATTTGGATGTGTCTCTATGTGGCCTGGGCAAAGCTTTCAAGTTGGGGGCTGGGTCGTGGTCAGGATGAGTGTCTTTCGGTTTGTGTTCTATAAAAACACCATGGAGAATGGATTTATGGATCTGAGTGGAGCAGGGAGACCACTGAGATAAAAACTGTGCAGCTGATGATGGTGGAGACAGGGGCCGGGATGGAAGAATGGGGGTGTTGAGCAGGGGGTGACCTGGGCTATTCGGGAGGTGGGGTGGAGACCAGCGAGGGTTCCCAGGCCATATACTCTCCTGACGCCATGCCATTGTTAGTAGGCCGTCTTTGTGATGATTAGATTAGCGTTGCACCCAGTAACCTGGCACAGAGCGGGCACTTGGGACATGTTTGCTGAAGAGATGCCTAAAGGATGAAAAGGCCCTTTGTGAATGGAGACACGCCCTTTGAGAAAAGGCTGCAGCGGGCCCCTATGTGCTCCCTCCTCCCCCATGGACACGCCCCTCCCACCCAACCTTGCCAGGAGAATCACCCCCAAATCCACCCTGCCATTTGGAGCCTGCTTCTGATATGAGAATTTTTGAACCTCAACCTTAGGATTCTCGTATATTCTTGGCTGTGAAACCCTTTCCCCATGAAAGCCTGACTCAGTCTGGGAAACTGAGTCCAGGGGTGCAAGGCAGCCCCAGGTTAGTGGCAGAGTTTTCCCCCAGCCCTGACCTGGCCTCTCCTCCATCACTTCCTCCGGATAGCTGAGGGCTACTGTTTATTTTGTACGAGGCAAATCCAAGGCAACACACGAAATACTGTCCATTAATTTTATTCTCATAATAGTCTTAGGAGGTGGGTTCTACTATGATACCCATTTGAGAGATGAGACACCTTCTTGCCTTCTATCCTGCCTGCCCACCATGTCCTGGAGGCTCTCATTCATCTATAATAATAAAAGGTTAATATGCTAATTAGACCGGACACCCTTCTGGATGACTTTCTGGACGAAGCCAGGGCTGCAAGGGAAGCCTGGGTCCCAGGTGCCAGAGGGAAGCCGGTGCCAACAGCTGGGGAAAGGAAGGCCTACTCTTGCACGAATGTCATGCATCAGGCCTCTAGTTCTGTATATATTTGCCTGATGGTGGTTTCCTTGGAACTTCTGCCACAGGAAAAATCGCCCAGGTTCCCTGAGTCCTGTTTAGCCACTGAGTCTAGTCTTTCGTCTTCTGCAACCTGTTTTTGTTTTTTAGTTTTTTTAACATTTTTATTGATTTTAGAGAGGAAGGGAGAGATAGATGGAAACATCAATAATGAGAATCATTGATCGGCTACCTCCTGCACGCACCCTACTGGAGATTGAGTCCACAACCCAGGCATGTTCCCTGACCAGGAATCAAACCCTGACCTCCTGGTTCATCGGTCAATGCTCAACCACCGAGCCACACCAGCTGGGCTGCAGCCTGTTTTAAGACATTGTTGAAGGATTTTTTTTTTTTAGCTCAATCAGCAGATGCCTGTTGACCTCCTACTACTGGGACTATGTGGTAAATGACACAGGACTCAAGTCTGGTGGGGGACCCAGTTCACCAGGATCTTCCCCCTGCACAGTGGGTGACTTGACGGCAAAGATTTGGTCTTTTCATCTCTGTTCCCGGACTTAGCTGATTCTGTGGAAGTGAGTCCAAGACAGGAGGAGAGGCCATGGAGAAATGCAGGCCCTGCCAAGATTAAGGAAAAACTGGGTGCCTGGCATAAACGTCCCTGCCTCTCTCTCATCCTGTCCTCTAAGCTCCCATCGGCTCCTTCTTTTGATGAAATCCAACAGGATTCAGGAGGCCTGGGTGCTCCTGGAGCACAGAGCAGGGCAGACAAGGGCACGAGAGAAGCACCACCAAGGGACATTCGAGTTCAGTCTTGTAACTTGCGTAGGAGTTTTCCAGAGGGAAAAACCGGGAAAGGGTGTTTCCACTAGAGGGAACAGCAGGTACCAAGGAGTTACAAAACGCCTGGCCCGCTTAATTGTTTATTTAATTAGGATTGTTTGTTTGATTGATTGATTCTGTTCTATGTGCACTTGGTGAAAATAAAACATTCAAAAGGTACAAAAGGCCATAAAATGAAAAGTAGGTCTTCCTCCCTCCCCTGACCCAGCTACTCAGCTCACCTCCCCGGGGGCCATCTTTCTCTCCAGTCTCTTATCACCTTCTAGAACAGTGGTTCTCAACCTTCCTAATGCTGCGGCCCTTTAATACAGTTCCTCATGTTGTGGTGACCCCCAATTTCATCGTTACAAATTGAACATAATTAAAGCATAGTGATTAATCACAAAAACAATATGTAATTATATATGTGTTTTCCGATGATCTTAGGTGACCCCTGTGAAAGGGTCGTTCAACTCCCAAAGGGGTTGCGACCCACAGGTTGAGAACCGCTGCTCTAGAAACAATCAATGCAAATGACAGTAAATGCTAGTGAAGTGTGTGACATTTGTCACTTGAACTCCTAACTTAATGCGAGTGATATTTGTAGAGCTCCTACTGTGTGCAAAGACATCGGCTGAGAATTCTGGCCTTGGACTCTAAGCCCAACCCTTCGGTAAACACTGTGTAGTGTCAGACACCCCACACTCTGCTTCTCATTTCCTCCCCCAGTCAAGGGGTGAGTGTCCCAGGGTCCAGCCAGCTCTGTGAGGTGTGCTCACCATTGTGTTGTCCAATTGACGTTTTGTGGATTAAACTGAATTAAAGCCGAATCACTGGCAAGAAGCAAATCGTAACACGGGAGCACACATAAGCCTTGGGTGTGGTTCTGGGGATCACATGTTGTTGTTTTGGGAAGATGAGTGGGGTTTTTGTCTCCCAAGACCTGCTCTTCTCTGAGCCACCAGATCAGTTGTCTATGGTTTGGCCTTAGTGGGGGGAAGGGGGGCGGGGGGGGGGGAGCAGTTGGGTCCAACCAACTAACTGGAAGGGCAGATCTTTCCTGACTACCCCTAGCTGGTGTCTGCAACCCTCGTGGAGTTTAAGACCAGAATGGGGAGCTGGGAGGGCCAGCAGGCTACAGAGATGGGAATCCCCACAGCCAACCCCCACAGCAGACTTGCCAGTGCCTGGAAGCAAACAACCAAATCTGGGCCCCGGATGCCAGCCCAAAGCCCAGAGGCCAGAGCAACCCAGGTCACCAGGAACAGATGAGAACAGGGCCCTTGTGTCCTGTTCTTACATTCCAACCTCTCATTCTCTCAAGACCCAGTTCCTTCCTGACCATGCCTGTGTGCCCAGCACTCAGAGCAAATGTGCCTACCATGGTCAGACTACCTGCTTTGTGCAGGTGCTGACTACACACCAGCTCTTACCGCCCCCCCCCAGCTGCTCTGCAAGGAAGGTATTGATGATCCCCACTTTTGCAAACAAGGAAACCTGAAGCTCAGAAAGGAAGGATGTGCTGGCCAGTGTGGCTCAGTGGTTGAGTGTTGACCTATGAACCAGGAGGTCATGGCTGGATTCCCAGTCAGGGCACATGCCTAGGTTGGGAGCTTGATCCCCAGTAAGGGGTGTTCAGGAGGCAGCCAATCAATGATTCTTTCTCATCATTGATGTTTCTATCTCTCCCTCTTCCTTTCTCTCTGAAATCAATAAAATATTTTAAAAAACAAAACAGAAAAAGAAAGGAGGAATCAGGGCAGTGTGAGGTCGGAGATTATAAGGTATAGTGATATCAATGGGCATTTTGTATAAAAAAAATTATGGAGTGCTGAGCACAGAATCAGAGAACCCTTAGAAACATGAAGTCCAGGAGTCCAGGGCTCACAACCTGTGTATTAGCAGTACTAGAGGCCCAGTGAACGAAATTCTTGAACTGGGGGTGGGGGGTGGGTGGGAGGGTCCTCAGCTTGGCCTGCGCTCTCTCGCAGTCTGGGAGTCAGTCAGACATCCTTAGCGCTGCTGCGGAAGCGGGAGAGGCTCCCGCCACTGCTGCACTTGCCAGCTGTGAGCCCAGCTTCTGGCTGAGCGGCGCTCCCCCTGTGGGAGCACACTGACCACCAGGGGCAGCTCCTGTGTTGAGCGTCTGCCCCGTGGTGGTCAGTGCGCATCATAGCGGCCGATAGTTCCACCATTTGGTCAATTTGCATATTAGCCTTTTATTATATAGGATAATCCACCCCCACCCGTTCCCCACACCACGGATGAAATGTCTCCCTTGAGCCCATCTCCCATCCATTCACGCCTCTTCTCCCACCTGGGGTCTTGTTCCAGCCTCCTCTCTGGTGTCTCTTTCAAACCTGCACACAGCAGCCAGAGGCATCTTTTAAAACTTCAAGCAGACTGTGTTACTCTTCCCCTTAAAACACTTCACTGGCTCCCCTTTGCCCTCAGGATAAAGTTCAAACCTCTTGACCTGGTTCATAAGGTCCTCTGTCATCTAGTCATAGTATCTTGTCACTCTGCCTCTCTCTGGCATCCCCTCCCAACTTTACACCAATTCACATCGACCTCATTTCCGTTCACCAGGTATGCCATGCACCCCGCCCTCTCCCTAACCCCTGGACCTTTGCACTTGCTGTTCCTTCCATTTGGAACACAGTGTACACCAGCGCCCCCTTCTCTGGTTGGAATACTCTCTCTTCCTGTCTCCACTGGGTAGCCATTTCTGCTGACACCCCTCCCAAGGAGGTGGGGTTGGTGCCTCTCCCCCTGCATCCTCTCCCAGATCCTGTGTCCAGGCGCATGACAGAGCTCACTGTGTATGGTATATGCCCATGTGCTTGCCCGTGTCCCCATCAGCCACAGCGGGCAGAAACTTGGGTCATTTCTTCTCTACTGAAGCCCTAGCTCCTGGCATTGTGCAGGGCAGAAAAGAGTTGCTGAATCAATATGTATTGATAAATGAATCATAATACGTTAGAATCACAGAATCACAAAATTTTAGAATCATGGACTCTGTGAAACAGAAACCTAAAATCTCAGCATCACATCATCATAAACTTAGAAAGTACTAGACACAGAGAAACTGAGCCTCCCAGAAGCATAGGATCTCTCTCAATGTTGGAAGAATTCTTGTAGAGGCATCTTGTCCTATTAGTGGGTTAGGTAAGCCTCAACTGTGCCCTTCTATACTATTTGACTTACATTTTATTACATTGTCTTTTAAATATCTATTTTTATGATGTGTCCTTTCATAATATGCATTGAGCACCTAACTTATTAACCACTACTTATTGAACACATAGTATGTACCAGACAATATGTTGGTCAACTGTATTTTGTCTACGGCTGCATAAATTATCCTGATTTAAAACAATAAACATTTATTATCTCACAGTTTTTGTGTGGTGGGACTTCAGGAGTAGCAGTCAGCCAGGGCCATGGTCACCTGAGGGCCTGGAGGTTCCACTTCCAAGACGGCTCGTTCCCACGGCTGGCAGTGGACAGCAGGCCTCAGTCCCTCTCCACATGGACCTCGCCACAAGGCTTCTTGAGTGTTCTTACAACATGGCTGCTGCCTTCCTCAAAGCAAGTAATGCAAGATGGAACCTGCAATGCTTTTTGTAACCTAGCCTTGAAAGTCACACTCCTTCATTTCCTCAATCGCCTAGTGATTGTACAGGAAAAGCCCTATTTTGTTGGGGAGAGGCCTACACAGTGGTGTCAGTATCAGGAGCGGGGCTCACTGGGGACCATCTTGGAGGCTGGTTACCACCACAGTGTTGAACAAGACTGACAAAGTATCTGCTCTTAGATTTAACAGTCTTGGGATAGGTTTGTGTGTGTAGTGGTGGTGCTGGGCAGGGGTTGGGGGGGGGTGGTATGTAGAGGAAAACAATAAATCAATATTCAAATAAATAGAGATAATTTCAGATAGCTATAAGCATAATGAAGAAAATCAAACAAGACAGTAAGTTATATCAGGGATCAGTAAACTACAGTCACTGGCCAAGTCTGGCCTGCTGCCTGCTTTTATAAATAAAGTTTTATTGGAACTCAGTCATGCCCAATCACTTACATATTGCCTATGGCTGCTTTCACACTATAAGGGTACATTTAAGTAGTTGCAACAAAGATCATATAGCTACACAGCCTCCGGTATTTAGCTACCTTGTTCACAGTCAGCATCCAGATGCTCTAGATCCCTTTTCCACTCAGAACCTTCCTTGTCCATGTTTTTTATGCAACATTGTCCTCTGTACCACCAAAAGCTTTGCTCCACGATTTTCTCCCAACCCTCTTACTCCTACCCTGTAGGTTTGACCCTGACACTTTCTTCCTCTTGTCAGAAGGTATCAACAGGAGGTTTTCAGGAAGCAACCAGGACTCAGGTCCCTCCCTCAAATGATCCTTAAGTCCTTTGAGATGATCCTTAAGTCCCAGAGGGTACAGTTGTCCAGTGAGGCCACCAGAAATAATGACCAGAGCCAAGCAGGTCAAGACTGCCACCTGGGCCCAGCCAGCGTGGCTCAGTGGTTGAGCGCCGACCTATGAACCAGGAGGTCACAGTTCAATTCCCTGCCAGGGCACTTGCCAGGGTTGCGGGCTTGATCCCCAGTGGGTGGCATGCAGGAGGCAGCCAATTGATGATTCTCTCTCATCATTAATGTTTCTACTTCTCTCTCCCTCTCCCTTCCTCTCTGAAATCAATCAAAATATATATATTTTTAAAAAGACTGCCACCCTCCTCTAACTGACAATAATGATGGGATGCCATTGATTTAAAGACACACCCTAACTTCAGAGATATCTTAATGTGAAAAGAAGTGCAGCGTAGAATTTTTAGAATATCATGATCATTGCTGCCTCTGGGGATTTGTGTGAGAATAAAATAAATCTGTGACCGGCCCTGGCCACAAGCCCCAGAGTGCCCGGCTCAGCAGTGGCGGCCCCTGGGCATTGCTCAACTGTCCCCTGGCTCTCATGGCCCAGGGCATCGCCCTTGCAGGGCCCACTCCGGTTTATGGCGACAATCACTGCCCTTGCCAGACATGATCTCAAAGCCATAAAGACTTTTACAGTCTCTCTCTCCCCTGAGATAAGCTGGGGAGCCCTTCCCAAGGCCGGGGAGCAATTTCAGAGCCGCAGGGGGAGCGGCGGGGCATTGCACAAGGCGGGAAATGGAACAAGTTTTATGGCCCAACTTCTCTAGAACTGCCAGGTTCTCATATCCTCAGCTTGAACCTGCTGGTGAAACCTCGGTACCATGCAGGGCATTCAGCATGGAGCTCCCCACTTGGCCAGTTATGGTCTGTGTGACCCAGGGCGACTCACTTTCTCTCACCTGCAAAGCAAGGACAATTCATTTAACCCGCCTCACAGTCTCACTGAGGTGGCCACACGGATGAGGCCCTGGCACACTTCGCACACCTGCAACCAACACCGTTCGAATCCCTTTCCTCCCCATCAACACTCAGCGTACTTGTGCTTTGCTCCTCTTTCTCTTTCCACCCGGATGCTGGAGTGGCCCGGATGCAGTCCTCACCTACATCTCTCTGCTGGCTACACTCCCTCTTTAAATGAGCTCACCAAACTATCTGGCTTTTTTCTTTCATGTTTTTATTAAGGTATAATTTCCATACACGAATACTCACCTTTTATAGTGTATGGCTCTCCAAGTTTTGGCAAATGTATCGGTTGGGTAACCACCACACAGTCAAGATGCAGAGGATCACCATTCCCCCCAAACCCTCAACCCACCCCATCTCAGCCCCCGGCAACCGCAGCATCTAGAGTTGTACTTTTCCAGAACATCATACAGATGGAATCGTATGGTAGGTAGCCTTTGGGGCCTGGTTTCTTGCACTCGGAATGATGCACCTGAGGTCCAGGTGCTTGTATCAGTAGTTTGTTTATCTTACTGAGCATCTGGCTTTTCAGTCACACTTGTGCTTATGGCTTGGCCTTTATCTTCCCAGCCCAACTCCTCTATGAGTTCTAGGCTTGTAGAGCCAGTGGTTCCTTGGATATTTAATTAGCATCTCAAACAAAACATCCCAATGGAACTTCCTAACTCAAATCTACAGCTCTTCTAATCTTCCTCATTGCAAGGATCAGTACCACCAGCCCCACAGTTACTTTTCTTCATACATCTGACCCAGTAGCAAATTTTGGGCAGTGCTACTTCTAAAACATCCCAATCTGACCACCCCTCCCCACCACCACCTGTATTCATGTTCAATGTTGCATAACAAATTACCCCAAATTTAGTGGCTTAAAACAACACCCATTTGTTATCTCACCATGTCTGGTCAGATGGGCATGGCGGGAGGGGGTTCTCTGCCCAGGCTTACACAACTGAAACCAAGGAATCGGCTGAGCTGTGTTCCTACCGGATGGCTCTGGGGAAGGATTGCCTTCCAGCCTCATTCAAGTTGTTGCCTGAATTCGGTTTCTTGTGCTTGCAGGACTGAGGTCACCACTTCCTAGCGGTCTGTCAGCAGGGTTGCTCTCAGCTTTGAGAGACTGCCTGCATTCCTTGCCATGTGTCCATCTCCATCTTCAAAGCTAGCCAGAGACTCTCCCTCATATCACATCTCTCTCACACTCCGAATTTCATTTGCCAGAAAGAGCCCAACCCCTTTTAAGGGCTCACCTGATGAGGGCAGGCCCACCAGGGATACTCTCCTTCTCACAAAGTCAGCTGGTTTGGGACCTTCATAACTCCTGCACAATCCCTTCACAGTAGCACCTAGATTAGTGTCTGCATGAATAATTGGGAGGTGTGGATAGACCAGAGGGTCCCCTGGGGCACCTTTGAATTCTGTCCACCTACCACACCACTCTAGCCCAAGCTGCCATAATCTCTCCCCTGAACCACCTCATAGACACCTCGTCCCCCACAAAGCTGCCAGAATGATCTTTTAAAAACACAGATCTGGCCAAAGCCTTCCCCCGCCTTCAAATGTCCAGTGCTTGAAGCCCTCACCACCTGGCCCAGGTGTGGGATGAGGACTTCAGTGGCATGCGGAGTGATTCTCGGGATACACAGGGACGGTGGTACGAAATGCCATTATCCTCAAAGCCTGTCCTTTATAGGGCTTACTTCCTTCTGAAAACGTGGAGAGAGTCTCCATTGGATAGCATAGGCCCTTAACATCTCTCTAAATACCTGTCAATTTCTCGTTTGAAGAAGAAAGAGCAGAGCTTTCCTGGGCAATCCTCTCTGGTTGCACCTTAAAAATATTGTTTTCATTTTCATTTTTCAATCACCTATTTATTGTACGTGACACTGGTTTCCCATTTATGTCAGTGATGAGGGTAAAGACAGTAATTATGAATTGATTTCAAGAAAAATGTTAAGTAGCGGAAGGTACAGCGGTCCTCGGAGTGGCTCGGATCAAGGTGGAGTGCAAGTGTGCGATGACAGAAGGTTGGAAAGCGCTGGCCTCCGTCCTCCCTGCAGCCCACAGATTGTGCTTCCTGCTGCCTGCCCAGCCCACTGCCCGCTCTCTCCCCTCAACCTCTCATTCTGTCTTTTCTCTCCCTTACTGCTGCCTCTCAATCCTTCTCCTGCATGTGCACACCACTCTCTCTCCCAGACCGCAGTAATCTCTCCCTTCCTCGATCCATCGTCTTAACAGCTGTCACCCTCACTCCTTAGCCTCTCAATATTCAGCTGCTTGTTATTTTCTCCCACAAGTGAAAACTCTAAGTGCCAAGAGGGAGGCTCCTGGTGGTGCTGGCTCTTCATAATCCCCAGGACGCTTTGGTGCAGGTATCTGCTCGTCACCGTTTGTCAAATGATGAACTTCTCACAGCCCACACCACTTCTGTGCCACCACGCAGACTAACTCATCAGGGCCCTCCTCCATTCTACCACGGTGGCCCCTGGAGCCAGACAACGGGTGTCTGAAGTTCAGCTGTTGATGTATGAAGAAACAGTTCCTTCTTCGGAGCCTCAGTTTCCTCGTTCATAAAAGAGAACAAGAATAGCTGGCTCACGGGGTTGTTGTGGGGATTCAATTATGTCCAGTAATGCTTAACAAAGAGGTCAACAAACATTGCCCTTGGCATCAGGATTTGGTTTTTCGCTCCCCCATCATCAAACAGCTGCACGGGATCCTGTGATTCAGGTCTTAGATCACGTCTTGGCATTTACATATGACACACTGATTCCAGAAATGGAGATCAAAGGTGACCTGGGTTCCACAAAAGAGGAAGTACGACAATGCCACGGGTTTGGGATGACAGGCCATTCACGCTGCATGGAACTTCCTTTGGCTCCTCACCCAGCCTGTCTATCACCCAGAGTCCCTTTCACTTCTCATTCCTGCTCTTTGAGTAGTGGGGTTCCATTTGGAATACGGGATGAAAAGCTTCTAGTATTGTGGTTGGGGAAGCAGCCTTCCCCATTCTCAACAAGGCCACATGGGTTGGGAGAAGCACAGGCTCCAGTCCTGGCTCAATTGCTCTCTAGCTATGTGCCTTATACAAGTGCCTTCACCTCTCTGAACCTTGGTTTCATCACCTCTAAAATGAGGATAATAGGATTTGCTGTTTGCCTCCCAAGCTGATGTTTTGCAACTGAAATGGAAACCAAGCTCTGGCCACCAGCACTGAGATTTGAGATTAACTGGGGCAAAGGGTTGATGAGGTGGAGGAACCAAGGCCAGAGGAATTTATGGCAGTGCAGGGTTTATGGTTTTGATAGGGACTTATTAAGCACACTCTAGGGCTGCAATCGTCTCCTCTGGCCCCCGCCCCCATGTCCATGTTGGCAGCAGCACGGATGGGGCTTCTGTTGCAACATTAAGGAAAACATTTCCTGGTACTCACGAGTGGGCAGGGACAGGGGGAGGCAGGAGTGGCCCCGGGATAAGGCCGGCAGCTAATGGTGCACTTGAGGCTGAAGAACTCAATGGCCAGCCTCTCACTAGAAAGGCACTGGCTGAAGAATTCACACTCACTGAGTCCCTGGTGGTGGACACTTTGGGCACCTCACACACACACAGCTCTTATAGTTACTAAGATCTCATTCCATTTAATCCTGACAACACCCCTGCACGGAGGGATCATTCCCATGTCACAGATGCAGCTCAGAGGGATGGAGTGACCAGACCAAGGTTACAATGAATCACCCAGGTGTGACTCCCGGACTGGAACTGCCAATCCCTCTGTTGGGAAAGAACGAAAAGGGTCACTATGCTCCACCCTCATCCTTGAGTGACAGCACACCTAGGCACCCCACAGTCCAGCCGTCAGCAATCTCCCATTCACCCATCACTGAATGCCATGGTGTGCTGGTTAACAACCAGCTCTCCAGGGGGAAGCCTTGATTCATAGTGTTTGCCAGTTCCTGTGGTGTAAATGCTTCCACCGCTGCTATCATTGCGACATTGCCCAACAGAGAGTTGGGAAGAGTAGTTAACAATTGGCTCTCACAAGCCAGCTCCAGCACACCTCTGAGTGAATGTGAGGCTGTGGTCCTTGGTGGCTAGTTTATCAGAGGACAAGACCAAGGTGGCTGTGAACCTGGCTGGAATACTCAAGTGCATCCCTTGCCTTTAAATATATATATATACATATATATATATTTCAAAGAGGATGGGAGAGGGAGAGAGAGATAAAAACATCAATGATGAGAGAGAATCATTGATCGGCTACCTCCTGCACACACCCTACCAGGGATTGAGCCTGCAACCCAGGCATGTGCCCTTGACCGGAATCGAACCCAGCACCCTCCAGTCCACAGGCCAACACTCTATCCATTAAGCCAAACTGGCTAGGGCTCCCTTGCTTTTATTCTTTTTCAAAACAACACTTGCTTTGATGAAATTTCCCCATGCCTACTTGTCCCTTAATGCTGGCAGGTTGACCCAGGACCCAGATCAGGGCTCCATCTTGGACCCCGATGGTAGATGACAGACCCTTGGACCCTCCTGCCATCCTTTCAGATCTTTCCAGCATCCCCTCCCTTTTCGACTTTCATGTCTCCACATACTGAGTTCTCAAAATCCAGGGACCAGAGTCAGATTCCCACTTCTGGCTCTTAAGGAAAATCACTTCCCCTGAGCCTCTGCTCCCCGTCTATAAAGTGGGTGGTGGTGGTGGTGGTGGTAACAATGTCTAACCTGCTTACCTCTTGATGTGAAGATTAAACAATAATGGCTTTGAGAGCCCTTTGAACAGTAGGAGACTATTTTCTTTCTTATTTCTAACACCTGAAAGGAAGAAAAGACACCCACCCAAGGACTTAGAAAACATACATGCCATTTATTTAGCTTTATACACTTTTGTTAAAACACACAATAAATGTTTTTTGTTTGTTTGTTTGCCCCATTGGGTGGCAGTGACAGGGCTCAGGTGTCAGCACAGGACCTAATGATATTCACACCCCGGGAAGATGCTGATGGATCTGCCAGAACCCAACCCACTTTCAGAACTGCTGGATGTGAATTTCACACTTCATCCCAATCAGGGCAAATCACAGAGCAATCTGGCAAAAGTAATTGGCTTGATCATCACAAGAAATCTAGGAGCATCCATGTACAACCCTTTCCTCCCTTCCCTGTCCCCTCTAGGAAAGTCACGGGGACTCTGGAAGCTTCTGAGAGCTGCCTAGAGAAGGAGTTGTCTCAGTGGAGGAATTATAGGGTCCATGGTTGCCCTCCCAACCATTTTTTTAGTCCATCAGATTTTGTTTTAGGACTACAACTCAGGTAGACAAAAATTCCAATGTGGTGTCCTCAGTTTAGAATCAGGAAAGTAAACTTGTCTTTATTTTGTTTCCTATAATTGCAATAAAATTCTAAAAGTGGAATGGATTTCTCCTCCAGGAAGAGTTGACTTGGGCAGAGGACTGCCCCCTGCCCCAGATAATTGCTACCATTAAAAGCCACTGTTGCCCGACTCCACCCCATGGGAAATTCTTACCTCAGCTTGCCTCCCATGACATTGGGGGGTGGAAGAGCAAACAGTAGGAATGACCATGATGAGCAGAATGACTCCAGCTTCCCTACCTCACCCCACACCAGCCTGAGCCCCCTGGCTGGGATTTCTGGGGAATTGAAATGAGATGTGGCTAAGGAAGGCTGGAGAGCTCAGAGCAGGGAACACTCCTGGGATTGGGGATTTGGCTTGCTGGAGTGGGGAAGGCCAATCCTCATAGCACTGGAGATGCAGAGATTTCTCTTGGACATACTGTCCAAATACCCATTATGCCTCTTTTGCCAAAAGAAACAATCACTAATGATGGAATTGGGAGGCACTGGGGTACTGCCCCATCTATTCAGAAGGGTCAGTCCTGGCTGGGGGGTAGATAACCCGTCTAACTATTCATCCTCCTACAAAGCACAGCTCTGGTCCCAGGTCTGGTCCCAGCTTTAATTGCCATGGGCAAGTGGCATTTTTCAGAATTTCCCAAAGTCACCAATATTCTGTATGGATGGAGGCACGGGCTGTTTCATCCTGGGGTTTAATGGCTCCAGAATGTACCCTGAGTGATGCTCCCCAGAGCAAGTCTTAAACCCAGACCTTCCCCTGCCCCCCCCCCCCTCAACTGGCCCACTCCTGGAATGGCAGAATCTTGACATTCATCCCTCAGAGTTGGGGAGCAAAGAGAGAAAAAGGGCCTGGACACGATGACAGCACTCAGGGAGAAGTACCGGCCTGAGGGGAAGAGAGCTGGGCTTGAGCGAGGTCCCACATCATCTCTAGGCAGCAGGTGAAGCAGCTGGGGGTAGATATGGATGAAGGGAAGGCAGTGGCTTCGGCAAGAGAAACGTTGTCCAAGGCAGCAGAGGATTCTCCAGCTGGGAGCTCCCCAAGTCAAGGCCCCATCGTCCAGAGCAGAGGAGGGGGGCAATGTGTTGTGGCCCACAGCCCAAGTTCTTGGGCCCTTTGCCCTTTTCACTACTGCTTTGGGACTGGCCCTACTGTCACAGCTTCCAGCCCTGTGACCAAGTGACTACCAGGGGCTCTCAGAGGGGACTGGAGGGCCAGCAGAGCCCCTGACCCCGGGGACTTGCTAGATGACTTCTTGCTTCGTGATAGTCAGCTGGGGGATGGCAGAGGGGGGCTTGACAATTGTGGTGATGGCTCCTGGCAGGAGTTTGTAGGGCTCAGACCCTGAGCCACCTGGTGGTGAGGGCTGTGGAGTCTCAGGGGTGGCTGGAGGGACAGACAGACAGACAGGCTGTTCAGAATCCTAGCCCTTTGGGGAGTAAAAGCAGAGCCCTAGAAAAGTTCTCCCCCCTCTCTGGGGCTCAGTTTCCTCTTCTATAAAGCGAGAGAAAGAAACCAGATAATCTCTAAAGTCTCTTATGGATCAAATCTTCTGATCCCAGATCACAGTCTCATGTTCTATGAGGTCTGGAAGGCTATGGCTGGACCAGGTCACACCCAGTTCCTACTAACCTCCATCTCCTCCACTGTTTGGTATGAAGACATGAGCTGCTTCTCCCAAAACAGGGCCCAAGTCTGACTTTCCCCAAGGACACTGGGACATGTGACAGGAATACCCATTCTTGGAGAAAAGGAGCAATAATTGATGAAACCCTAACTGGCTTTAAAAAAAAATCTCTGATATATAGGTAGATGAGTAACAGAAAGTAATTGTCCTCACCCCCATAACAGGTTCAGAAAGTAACTCTGAGTCCAGCCGGTGTGGCTCAATGGTTGAGCACCAACCTATGAACCTGGAGGTCATGGTTCGATTCTCTGTCAGGACACATACCCGGGTTGCGGGCTCGATCCCCAGTAAGGGGCATGCATAATTCTCTCTCATCATTGATGTTTCTATCTCTCCCTCTCCCTTCCTCTCTCTGAAATCA
>NW_005871138.1:4242497-4244037 GCF_000147115.1 Myotis lucifugus
TAATAAATAATCTCACTCAGTTGTCTAATGGATAGCCTTAACCAATGAGAAGCCTTATTTAATGAACAATTTTACCAATGCACACCACCTAATGGAATTTCCACCCTAATGGATATCCTCACCCAACGGGCAACTCATCTAGTGGATAACCCCATCCCAAGGACAGCTTCATTCAGTAGAGGTTATCAATCACCTTACTGAATAGCAGCCTTAACAAATATACAATCTCATCCCTCATCCCTACCCTGGCTCCCTCTTAGGTCCCAACCTCACCCCTTCCTGAATAGAATCCAAGTTGCCCACCTGCCTGCCCCCTGGGTCGGGGCCACTCACACATCTGTCCGTTGCTGAGGTGAGTAGGCATCGTGTTGGCAACAATGACGTTGGTGCCCATGTGTTCCTGCATCAGGTGAGGGTGCAGGGGATGATGGGCATGGGTTGCATCACTGGAGGATCCTGCAGGTAGAGGGAAGATTCAATGAAGATGAAGAGTTTGGGATAAGGACCATGGGCCTTGAGACACCATCTTCCTCAGGTGTGGCCAATCAACCTGCCCATCCATTATGGATGATGCCTATTGGGTTCCTATTCCTGGGCTAGTAAACTGGGGTTTACCAATCCCATCCATGGACTTTATGAGGGTATTAAGAGGACCCAGCTAACCAAGAGAACAAACGTGATTTAAAAGAAACAGAAGCATGTAAGGAAGCATTGAGATAATTTAAATATTATCATGAGTATTGATTGCATATTAATATAATGGATTTAATCAATGGCTTTCGAAATTCCTTGGCACGGAAGTTCTTCAACCATTTGGTCCCAACTCACCTTTCAGCCAAGCTGACCTATTTAGTAGAGCATCTATGTGTTTCTTTGTACTTTCCTGTAATTTCCAATCTCTCTGCTTTTGCTCATGTACTGGCTCCACTGGAGATGCCTTCCCCACCCCCACATGTCAACACGTCCAAATTCCAGTTCAGATATTTCCTCCTAAGGGAGGCCTCTCCTGGTTCTCTCCACTCCAGTAGAAAGTAAACTTCTCCTTCCTTGCAATGCCCATAGTAATTAATTTATCTGTAACTCATCTTTAGGAATAACTACTTCTCCATTCTGTGAGCATTACAATGAGTCTGAGCTTCCTTGCTTAGATCCTGCCTCCTATCCTTTCAACTCACTTCACCTAGTACCATCACTGCAAAAACTCTTCAACCCTATTGAGGCTGCCAACTCACTGATCCCCACTTTTCACTATCACCCCATCTTTATTTCTCTTCTAGTCCAGCCAAGATTCCATAGCCCAGTATTATAATCCTTCCTTCCCTTGCATTCATTGTGAACTCCCTCATAGCTCCCCTTCAGAGCAAAACATTTTCAAAGGGTTGTCTACTCTTGTTACCTCCACTTCATTTTCCCACTCACTCTGTCACACTTCCCAGTCTGGTTTCCTTTCGCACGGTCCTCTGACACTACTGCTCTTTGCACAATCGCCAAGAGTCTCCACTGTGCCAATCCAATGAGCTCCTCCATCCCTCTCCTGTGA
>NW_005871138.1:4244596-4248507 GCF_000147115.1 Myotis lucifugus
TCCAAATAGATGATCACGTTTTTCTCTGCTGCTAAATTTCCAGTCATGCTTTGTCCCAGCCTCTACTGTCTTTTCCCTGATTGGAGACAATAACATTCTCAGGGCTCTCCTGTCTCCATTTTGCACCTTCCCCTCCCTAAATCCACTTTCTACCCAACAATCAGAGTAGTTTGTTTAAAACACTAGTCTGATGTTCAATCTTCTTATAATAGTTGCATGAGAATAAAATAAAAATTTCTGACCACGGCCTATAAAACCATATACTTATCATTTGGTTTCTGCCGGCTCGCCATCTTCATCTCATACAACTCCCCCAGCTCACCACCTTATCCTCCTTCTCGAACACACTACCCTCTCCTGCTTCAGGACTTCTGTATTAGTTACTTCTGTCTAGAATGTTTTTCTCTTGACTTTTAAATACTCTATTTCCTTTCATCCTTCTGGTCTAAGCACAAGAGTCACCACTTCAGAGAAGTCTCCCTTGGCCAACCTGTCAAAAGAGGCCCCTTATCTTGGAGAGACCCCTGCCCCCGCCCACCTCTCTGCCCCTCCGGGGCGGGGCACGGACCTCCCAGCAGCATCTCCTGCAGCAGGTTGTCGATCTTGGCCATGCCGAAGAGCTTGATGAACTGGATCTGCTCAATCATCTGCCAGGTGATGCTCTGCAGGGTGGGCAGCAGCAGCAGCAGCTCGCCGAAGCGGCCACGTGAGTCATACTGGCGGTCATTGATGTAGTCCTCCAGGCTCACCTGCACCTGGGACCGCAGCCTCTTGATCTTACCTGGATCACTCAAACCTTTAGCATCTGCAACAGGAGGGGGTGGGCAAGGGAGGGCAGTGGGGCCCAGTTAGAGCATCTGGGGAGTCAGGACCCAGACTTCCCCTGACTCATGGGGCCCTCATAGGGGGGCTCAAGGTCATACAGGGAATCCTCAGCGGTGCTGGGATGAGGATTCAGGGTCTGCAAGAAGCAGAGCGCACTAATGCAAATTGTAGCTTCCTGGACTCAGGCAGAACAGTGTTTCTGTCACATTTCCTAAGATGCAGAACTGGGAGAGAGGAGTGAGGGATGGAGGATGGGACTTCAGGAACATACCCAAGAGGGCACTTAGCAACTTCCTCATTACACATGGAGAAACTGAGGCACAGAGCAGGGAAAGGACTTGGCCCAGGTCACACATCCAGTGTTGGCAATCCCTGATGTGCACTTGGGGCTCCTGACTCCCGGTTGAGTTCCCACTGTCCAGATCTCAGCACACACTGCTTCTGCTGCCTTAGAGCTGTATCCCCACTTCTCTGCTCCCTTGCCTGTGTCATCTTAGGGTCTCAGCTTAGGTTTCACCTCTACCAAGAAGCCTTCTCCATCCTACCCTCCCCAAGTCCGCATTATGTGTCCACCATATTCCCAAATTTCTGTAGCTCTTCCGTTACTACTGACTTCACAGGAGGCAATTGTCTCTTCCACTAGATGTGAGCTCTGGGCAGGAAGGCATATATATCATTTGTCATTTTAAACCCGCCACCTAGCACCATGCACAGTCAGTATTTGTTGAATAGCTGAAAGGATAGGTAGATGGATAGAAGGATAAATGAATGAAAAAAATCAATGGATAAATTCTAGATCCTCAATCTTAAGAAGGGGACTCAAGTAGTCGTCCAATGGATAATCTCAGACTTCATGGAGGTAATGCATTTATTTCCTAATGTAAGTGGCAGAAAGAGAATTTCACCCACACATCCAGTCCAGGGTGCTCTCCACTAACCATGTTTGTGCATTCTTTTACTCAGTCAACAAACTCTATTGAACACCACCTACATGCCAGGCCCTATTATAGGTCACCTGCCCCTCCAAGCCAGGTTACTGACCCTGACTCAGCGTCAGTAATCCTGCACACTTTACTGAGCCATTTACTCTGTCTAGCCCTGTGCTGAGTGCTGCAGGGGATATAGCCTGGGCCAGACTCTCAAGGAAACTAGAAGTAGCACTCTTACCCTTTAGAAAATGGGGAATAGCATGTGGTAGGTAAGAACATGAGCTTGAGATCTGAATAGTCTGAAGTTCAAATCCGAGATCTGCCATTTCCTGGTTGTGTGACCTTGGGCAAATTAATTGATTTCCCTGTGCCTCAGTTTTCTAATCTGTAAAATGGAGATAGCAATTCCCATCTCACAGGTACCATGTTGCAAGTAGTAAATGGGATGATCCACACAGAGTGTTTAGAAGAGTGTCTTAAAGAGCATTCCATAAATGGTGATGATCTCCCTCTTCATTACTATTATTACTAGAGGTGATCTTCATGCAGTTGGAGCCTAAGACAGTACCTGGCACACAGTAGGTGTTCTCTGACATGTAAGGAGAAAAGGAAGCAAGCAAACCTTTGGGGGCCCAGGAATCTTGACATTGTAAAGTAAAGTCAGGCTTTGCACAGACATAACTACAAACTACAAATACAGGTGGAAAGTCAGTAAATGGAATGGGGAGAGGAGAGTCAGAGCTGAAAGAAAGGGTGGGGATGCAGTACAGTAGTCCCCACTTATCTGCAGGAGATACAGTCCAAGGTCCCCAGTGGATGCCTAAAACCACAAACAGAACTGAACCCTTTATATACCATGTTAAAGACTATATTTTTTTCCTACACATTCATACCAATCATGAAGTTTAATTGATAAATTAGGCACAGTAAGAGATGAATACCAATAACTAATAAATACTAAAATTGAACACTTATTACAATACATTGTAATAAAAGTTATGTGAATGTGCTCTCTCTCTTTCTATCTCTATATCTTATTAAACTGTACTCACCTTTTCACTTAAAGAAAGTACTTCTATGGCTTCTCTTTGGAATGTCCAAATTGCCAGCATCACTACTCTTGCACTTTAGGGGCATTATTTAGCAAATAGGATCGCAAGGACTGCAATACTGGGACAGTTGATCTGATAACCGTGTTGGTTACCCAAGTGACTAACAGGCAGATAGCATATGCAGAGTGAATACGCTGGAAAAGGGGATGATTCACATCCCAGGTGGGACAGAGCAGGAGGGTGCAAGATTTCATCACACTACTCAGAACACTGTGCAATTGTAAACTTATGAATTGTTTATTCCTGGAATTTGGCCACAGGTAACTGAAACCACAGAAAACAAAATTATGGATAAGGGGGACTACATCCTACATGAAGGGTTAGAAAATACTCTCCACAGTTGATAGGACAAGAAATAAAGGCATAAGCACATAACAAACATTATAAAGGTGATCAATAGAGACACTAAAATAGCCAGAAAAATATATTAAGAGGATGGAGGAGAATAGGAATGGTGATAAAAGAAGTGAAACCCTTCGCTAGCCTAGGAGGAAAAATACGACCTAAAAAAGATAAAGCAAGAGAGAACAGGCTTAGCATTTTATTTTGAGCTCGAGGTAATGGCCAGAAGAAATGATAAAGAATCAGAAATGGCTCTGAGGGGTAGGCTTTAGCAGGAAAAGTGGAGTAGGGAGGAATATTTGCATTATAAGTATGTGCAGATATTATTTTGCTAGGAGTAAGGGTACACCCAATGTAGCTTCCCCATCCCCTTTTGAGGAAAAGAAGATAAAAGGAAAGAAAAGAAGGAAGACAGGAGATGAAAGAGAACAAAGGAGGGAGGAAGGGAAAGGAAAGAGAAAACTCAAGCCTCTGGACTCAGTGTGCCCTGTCAGGTCATATCATCCCTTTGAACTTTGATTTTTCCTTATCTATGAAATGGAGCTAAGAAAAACACCCTCTCCGGGTTGTTGTACTAAAGAGATGAGGTTGTGAACTTGGGGTATGTAACCCAGTAGGAGAAGTCTGACAGAGGGTCTGGAGCATCAGGGGTGGGTGGGAGGTGAGGACTGTACCTGGGTCAAAGAAGATGATGGCTTGAGGC
>NW_005871138.1:4249755-4250915 GCF_000147115.1 Myotis lucifugus
TCATGCTTCCCTCACCTTTACTGCTGAATTATAAAAACAGCATCAGAAAAACAGCTGCCTCTCCCATAACTGATCAACTGGGGATCTGGAGAAGATTCAGCAGGAATCCAGGAGGGGAAGAACACGCGCTAGGAGCAGGGCGACCAAACACTGACTTTGACCTTGAATTTCTGTGTCCTTGGGCAAGTTGCTGCTCCCCCCTGGGCCTGGTTTATGTGCCTGGTGACAATATTCTGGGTGTATTTTTTTCATTAGAGGTGCAAAGGCTTTCATCAGACTCTAAAGAGGGTCTATCACCCCGAAAGTCCTAAAACTGTGGGTCCCCAATTCCTACTCATGGGCCAGCTATGAGAGATTATGAAGAGCGGTTTATAAGAATGCAGATTCTTAGGCCCTGCTTCCAGAGATCCTGATTCTGTATGTATGGGGATGGGCCCAAGGATCTGTATTAAACAAGCTCCCAAGTGGATTCTGATGTGCAGTTGTGTTTGGGAAATCACTGCTCCAGATTTCCAGGCAGCTGCCCACTTGCCATTGTAGGATTCTAGGGTTCTGGGAGTGAGTTACAAGAATTTGGACGTGGATGTTGGTTCCCACCTAAGGCAAAGGCATGAACACTGGTTCTTGGAGGTGGATGAGCTTGACAGACACCTTTCCTGCAGAGAAGACAAGTCTAAAGTTGGAGGTAGGAGCCCAGCCAACTCACCGGAGAGCATTGCCTGCCCTTTCAGAACCATCTGCTTCAGAGCTAGCATGAGAATCAAAGATGGGCTGGAAAAATAGTATCAGGCTGGTAGCCTCAAGGGTCTTATCTGCAAGGTTGGGTTAGGGAGTCCAGAGGGTTTTAGCAGGCTAAATTATTAAGTAAAATGCTTTTGTTCCTGAATTCACTTGATTGTTCATTCTTTCAGTCATCACATGTTAAGTGCCTACTAAGTGACAAACGTGTTTTAGGCAATGGGCACACAATGGTGAAAGGAAAGGAAAGGGAAGGGAAGGGAAGGGAAGGGAAGGGAAGGGAAGGGAAGGGAAGGGAAGGGAAGGGAAGGGAAGGGAAGGGAAGGGAAAGAGGGTGCTAGGAAGGGAAAGAGAGAAAGCGAGAAGAGAGAGAAAGAAGAGAAGAGGGGAGCAAGGAAGGAAGAAAGAAAGGGAGGGAGGGA
>NW_005871138.1:4251015-4253997 GCF_000147115.1 Myotis lucifugus
GGGTATGAGATAAGAGCATAGGGCAAGAATAACTACGTAGATGCGCGAGTGTCAGAAAAGACCCATCTAAGGAGGTGGAATTGTTCTAAGGCACATAGTAAACATTCAATAAATATTTGTCTGAATGAAGAAAGGAAGAAATAGGTGAATGAACCAATGAGCAAACTAGTTAACTTCCTCTCCAGATGCAGCCCCTCCTGGGCAGCCACCTGTCCTTACCTAGTCTATTCCCCTGTGGTTAAACCTTGTGAGGATGCCAGGAAAATAGGAGAAATGGCAAACAGGCGGTGAGAGTACACTTGCCATGACCAGGACAAGGATGCTTACTATTGAGCACTTCCTACACGGTACACTGGGGACTGTGCAGGCCCTTGTCACTTACCAGTGGCTCTGATTGACAGGGAGAAGACCTGGCATCAAGTCCCAGCTCTGTGGCTGCCTTGCTCTGTGATCTGGGGCAAATCACCTTCCCTCTCTAGGCCTCAGTCCCCTTATCCAATGCTACCGTCGCCTTCCAGGTTTCAATGGATTGATATTCCAGACAAAACAAGAAGCAAACAACGTGGAAAGTGGTTCCTGAGGCGATGTCTATCGAGTTGGGGTGCCCTTTGGAAGACAATGACCCCCATCTCCCAGGTTTGTCTCCTCCTCCTCCCCCACCCCGTCTAGAGCAAATGGGCTCCTGTACACCGTGAATGGGGAGCTGGGAACCCTCATGACCCGGGTCCAGCCCCCTGACATGGCAGCTGTTCTGGGGGTGAGCAGGCAGGGGGTGTTAATGATTGTCCCGTGTTATTGGCCACCCATCACTGCTCTCTGAGAATGCTCTGAGCCCTAGCCAGGGAGGTTTGGGTGGGAAATCGAGGTTAACAATTGTTCAGCTTGGGGGTATCTCGTTGCCCTGCTGAGCCCCTGGGAAGGAACAGGAGGGATTAAACATTAATGTAGATTCTCCAGCAGAGGGGACCAGGGCCAGAACACGAGGAGAGGGGAGAAGGCAGGGGCTCTGCCAAGATCCCTGCCCTGTCATCCCTCCCAAAGCGGGAGGAATCTGTGTGAGAGGGCATCTGATCCGGCCCCTGGTGCGAGGCCCAGGACCAGCCAAATGCGTGTTTGCACAGCGTGTCCCATTGCTGGACACTAATGGGTGTTCCAGGAGGGGGTGGGTGTAAAAGGAGTTCCAGGAGCCCCGGGTCTGTCCACAAAGTTCAATAGGTGCCTTGCCTGCAGGGCTTCTCAGAAACTTGAACAGACTGGCATGCGTTGCCAGTCTTTCATACAAATGTGCAAAACGGAGAAGTAAATGCACCAATGGACATCTAGGCCCTGTCCATTGGTGACCCCGAGCTTCCCTCAGAGCTCAGAAGATGACTCAGCCCGGCTTTCCTTTCCCAGACAGGAAAAATATCTGCAGAGGCCCAAGGGGTGCAGGAGCTGTCATTTGTGGTATCTCAGAAACTCATCTGTCCTCAGATCCATCACACACACACACACACACACACACACACACACACACACAGTCCCCTGCTCCCCCTGGGACATTTTTGGTATGTCAAAGAATGTACTTTGGAAATAAAATGCTGAGCTATACCATGTTGGTGGGATACAGGAAGAAACTGACATTTAGGGAGGCCAGCTGTGGCCCCGGCACTGTGTAGGTGCTCATTACATGATTTATACTTTTCAAATGGTAATGTTCTCAATCCTTCCATAACTTTCTGAAGCAGGTATTACAATTCCCACTTTGTACATAAGAAAACAGAGACTCAGAGAGAGGAAGTAATCTGTCTTAGATCACACAAAGAACCAGTCTTAAAACCAGGGCTCAAGCCCAAATCTCCTGATCCTTGGCCTTGGGCCCCTGTCAATATCTTCTCAGAAGAGAGCCCTGGTGCAGAGGTACAGTGGATAGAAGCCTGGACTTTGGAGCTTGCCTGCCTGGTTCTAATCCCAGCTCTGCTGGATACTAGCTGTGTGACCATGAGCAAGTTATTTAACCTCTCTGTGCCCCAGTTTCCTCACCTGTAAGGTAGCACTAATAATAGCACTACCCCATAGGGTTGTTGGAAGGATTAAATGAGTTAACATTTGCAAAGCGATTTAAACAACTGCAGGACACATGAGCACTGTGTGTTTTGTTAAATAAATTCAGACCAGTCCAAGGCTATATCCCAGGTGGGCCAGCAGGTCCCTCCTGCCCAGCGTCCCCACTGCCCACAGTCCACGTCCGCCCGCACCTGGTCGTCCAGGGGAAGTTCGCAGAAAGCTGGGATGTACTTGGCCCACTCAACGAGCACCAGCAGCTGCTCCTTCATGGACTCGCACACGTCTGCAATGCTGGCGATCTTCTTTGCCCGGATGTCTCCGTTGATCCCAGAGACAGGGGAGGTGATCTGAGGGGAGATGAAGGAAAATGCTGGGGATGGCTGGGCTGCCCCACACACCCTGAACCCTGCAGAGGCCCCTCCTCAGATAGTGTCCCTGTCTGGAAAAGGGGAGATGGACTGTGGGTGCCGTCTTGGCTCGGAGGAAGTTTAAGGGAAAATGGACAGAAGGAAGGATGCTGAAGAAGCCCTGCTGCCTGCCCCTGCCTCCTCTTCCTCCAGCTCCTCAGAATCCCAAGGAACCCCTCAGCCCTAGGGGAGACGCAGGGCAAAAATCCTCATCCTCGTCTGATAGATGAAGAAACCACAGCCCAGAGAGGTGCTGTGATTGGCCCAAGGTCAACAGCAAGAGGCTGACTGAGTCCCAGTTTGCTACTCCGTCCACTTGTTCGCTGCTCTGTTGTCCCGGGGCTAAGCTGATCTCAGGCCCTCAGTGAAGGCAGAGAGCTGCTTGGCCTGCACCACGTGGGCAGTGGGATGAACTAGAAAGTGCCCCCGATGCCAGGCCTGCGTCCCAGTTTTGTCTTTGCTACTAAACGGCTGTGTGACACTGGACTCGGCTTCCCTTCCGTGGACATCTGAGGGTCCTCCTAGCTGC
>NW_005871138.1:4254312-4279279 GCF_000147115.1 Myotis lucifugus
GGAGGAGGGGAGGGCTGTGCCATGACGGATGAGGAATGGGTGAGGTGCAAGGGGAGAGAGTTCAGCCCTGACAGAGTTTCTGCAGGGCTATCCTGCAGGGAAGGAGGCACAGTTGGAGGTGGGTGTAGGAGGGGTGCGTCCAGGGGACAGAGCCCAGATCAACTTGTGGGAAGGAAGGGAGACAGATTCTAACCCAGCTTGTTAGAACTTTCTAAATGCCAAAGCTGCCTCAACACAGTGCAGGGACTGCAGGAGTGAACCACCCATCCCTAGAGGCATGCAAGACAATGATGACTTGGCAAAGGGCTTAAGGTGAGTCTTGAGCATTGAAGAGGGGATCTGTCTAGATAACAGATTTTCAAGCTCTGTTTTGGAAAAGGATCCCTTTCTTTCCAGATGAAAGTGTGTAAAACAAGCAAAATGAATTCCTCTGAGTGACAGGAGATGGCCCAGGGATTCCTGAACACTGAGGCAGAAGGCCTGGACAAGGGGATTGGGAGGCCTCGCCTGCCCTGGCGGTCTCATCCATCAGCAGGAGCTGCAAGGGATCCAGGCTACCCTTCTCAGAGACAGCAAAGGTACGCTGTCCTCCCCCTGCCCACTGCTGGGCTCTCTCCCAGGAACTCAGAGAGCTGGGGCCTGTGTCCACCAGGGCCCCGCACCCCACTGCGTGTCCCCTTCTGGGCCAGTCCTGGTCGGAGATATAAGATGGACCTGCTGCCTTGGCCCTATCCCTTGGACTCTGAGAAGCCTTCCTGTGCAATGAGGCTTGGCTGAAGGTGGAAGGAGGGAGGACGCGGTGGGAGGAGACCCAGTTCCTGTTCGGAATTGCCACTCGCTCTCTGTGTGCCAGCATAAGTCACTTCCTTTCTCTGGGCCTCAGTTGCCCCATCTATCAGCTTTTGCTTCCCAAATTGTCTCTCCCATCTCAGAAACAGGCAGTTTATTCCCCCACTTCCAGCCTGGGAGTCTTTCTCTCACATTCCAGCTCTACTCATGCCCCACGTGTGTGAGTGGTCCTTACGGAATCCATCCTGGCTCCCACTCTGCCTGGGCCCTGACTTCTCGGCCCTGGAGTAGTCCGGGACCTCCTCTCTGGTCCCTTTGCTTCCAGCCTTGCCCCTACAGTCCATGCACCTCTCAGGTCATACCCCTCCACGGCTCATTTTGGACCAGTGCCTCCCCATCTCCCTCGGAGTGAAGGCACAACTCTTCCCTGTGGCCCTTTCTCTCTGATCCTCTTCACTACTCTGTCCCCCAAACTTGCCTCACTGCTCCTCTGACACACTCTGGTGCTGCTGTTCCCACTGCCTGGAATTCTCTCCCCTATAGCTTAGCGGCATCTTCATGTCACTCCTGTCCCCATGCAAATGTCACCTTCTCAGAGGTACCCTCTCTGACCACTTGTCTGAGCGGCATTCCCCCCCTCACACTCTGCCCTGCATCCTGCTTCCTTCTTCCTCTTGGCACTTATTGTAGAATCATATGCTCATTTCTTTACTCTCTGTCTCTCTCTGAGAAGAAAAGCTCCAGAAAGAACTCCCTCTTGTTCACTTCTGTGGCCCCAGCGACTAGAACAGAGCCTGGCACATAGTAGGTGCTCAATTAATATTTGTTGAGTGAGTGATAAAAAGCTCTGTTTCTTGGGAGTACCCTAGGCCAGTGATGGCGAACTTATGACACGCGTGTCAGAGGTGACACGCGAACTCATTTTGTTGGTTGATTTTTCTTTGTTAAATGGCATTTAAATATATAAAATAAATATCAAAAATATAAGTCTTTGTTTTACTATGGTTGCAAATATCAAAAAATTTCTATATGTGACATGGCACCAGAGTTAAGTTAGGGTTTTTCAAAATGCTGACACGCCGAGGTCAAAAGGTTCGCCATCACTGCCCTAGGCCCTGTGTCTCAGTGGAACATTGACATCCCACCTATTCAACTGTCTCTGGATTTCACACATTGTTGAAATCAGAGAATGAAAGGCAGACAGTCAGTGGTTCTCAACCTTCCTAATGCCGCGACCCTTTAATACAGTTCCTCATGTTGTGGTGACCCCCAACCATAAAATTATTTTTGTTGCTACTTCATAACTGTAATTTTGCTACTGTTATGAATCGTAATGTAAATATCTGATATGCAGGATGTATTTTCAGGGGTCGCAACCCACAGGTTGAGAACCGCTGGAATGAAGCCAGGAGTCAGGGGGATAAAATACAAGATCCAAGATAAGAAATCTCTCCGGAGACCCACCACCCTGCATGGGGCCAGCTCCCAGAACCACTCCCCAGCCTTAGTCCTGCCCCACCTGCCCTGCCCACACCCTCCCACAGAGGCTGCCCGCACCCACCAGGGCGCCAGGAGGAGGCAGGCTGAATAAAAGGGCTGCTGTCAGCAGCTGCGGATTGGGCTCCTCAAGGTTAGGCCGGCCTTATCAGTGCCCGGCGCGAGCTCAGTCACGGAATGATGTTTTCCAAATGTTTGCTCAGTATTAGCAGGGTCGGGGACCTAATGTAACTCCTATTGAATATTAACCAACCTGGGCAGAGGCAGAGAGGAGGATGAGCTTGTCTTCTCAGAGAACCCCTGGATGGGGGCTACTAGGGGCTGAGCTGAGGTTCCAAGAAAGGGCCCACCACCAACCCACACCTCCTGCACACCTGCCTGCTTCCTGGTTCTAGGTGTCTAATTCCAGGAGCCTGCATTTGTCCTAGGACCACCAAGTAAGTGTCGGGTTATAGGAAAGAAGTCCCGACCTACTGTTAGGCCCCCTGGTCCCCAGGTTTCTCTCCAGAAAAACTTGCCACTCAGGCAACTCACTTTTGGCCACCATGGAATAAGCTCTGGCCAAGACTTACGGGTCTCTGAGATTCAGAGCCCTTCCCTGGGGTCAAGAGGAACTTTCAGGGATCTAGGCCCAAGATGATTCCCACGCTGGTCCCTCCCAGTTTCAATCCTGGGAGCTTGGTACCTGCCCAGCTCTGGGAGCCTGAGTTCTAGTCCTGACTCCACCCTTGAGTCAATCATGTCACTTCTCTTGTCTCAATTTCCCCATCTGTAAAGTGTATGAAGAAGTAGATTTGATAGCCTCATATACACCTGTCTTGTCTATAAATTTTGTTTGCAGCCCATGTCTTCCTGTCTAGTCTATAAATTTTGTTTGCAGCTCATTTAAAAAAATATATGTCAAGTACACAACATTATAATTTGACATCTGTATACTCTGCAAAGTGAGCTTCCTCAAAAGTCTAGTGACTATCCATCACCATACAATTCACCTTTCAGGGCTACTTTTGGGTTTAAATGACTGAATTCTGCTAAGACCATCAAGAAAGAAAAATGAAAACTTGTCCCAGCTCTTCTGATCCCTGTGGCTTCCAAGAATTTCTCTTGGCTTTGGGAAGTTCTTACCAGGCTATAAAACTTAGACAGAACTAGTAATATCCTTACTTCCCAGAGCTTGACCACAGTGGCAACTGAACACTTTGCTACCCTGGCCTATTCTCAAAGCAACCAAGGGACACGAGCACATGTCACAATCTTAACCCAGGTGTGTAAATAAGCACCAACATTTACTCGCCTACACTGACTTGCCATCAGCCAATCCTCCTATCCTCCTGACATGATGCCACCTTCTCTGAGCCAAGAAGCAATTTTCAAGGCTAAGCAAGGGCAGAATTGCCTGGTGCTCCCACTCCCCTTCTAGGAGCCAGGATGTGGGCCTGTGCCTCCTTGGCAGCTGAGGGGGAAGGCCGGGAAACAAACACACAAGTCTCAGTGCCTGTGGTGAGGCTCACAAAGCTGGGAGGGACCACTACCAACCCCCTCATCTTATAGAGTCCAGAAGGGGCCGAAACTTCCCTGAAGTGACACATGGGAAAATGACTGAATGCTTAACAAGAGACACATACAATGGCAGATCAAAGCTGGACCAGGCCACATACAGCCCAGGAAGGCTGCTCACCTTCTCCCACCTGCCTGTCACAAGGCCTGCGATTTTAACACGAGAGATTCATTCTCTTGAACCTAAAATCGTGACTGTGGGGTAATAGAATCACTGACTATTAGAACCATAGACTCTTAGGCCCTGAGACTATAGTTCTCAATCTTCCTCTTGTCACCAGCTCTTCATACATACAGGGGTGGGCAAAAGTAGGTTTACAGTTGTAGGTACGCAAAACAGTTTATTTTTGTATTGTTATCTATGATTGTATTACTACTACTACTACTACTACTACTACTACTACTATTAACCTACTTTTGCCTGCCTCTGTATATCACATCCCCATCTGCAGCATTTCTCATTCCACAGAGTGGTTCCCAACTTGGAGGTGAGAGTGGGTGAGAGAGGCTCCACACCACCGAACACCAGGCAGGGAGAGGTGGGGGGCATTCGTCCTCTGCAAAAGCTCCTGCCCCACTTTGAGAACCACTGAGGTCTGGATGCTAGAATGATGTTGAGAGCAGGAGGGGGCTACTCCTTCATAGGGTGAGCAGGCTCAGGTTTGCCACAGGACTCATGAGCTCACGCCAAGGCCCTATTAGGATGAGTCACAGAAGACCATTCCTAGGGAGGGAGCAGAGAAAACAAGGTCTCAGAGGCAAAGATGGGGAGGGGAGGTGACCACAGCCGAGCTCCTCTCCCCATTAGGCTCAGCAGGCTGGGTCCCAGGTTCCCGCTGTGGGGTGGGATGGGGGTAGGAGGTGTGCAGCACTAGACCAGAGGTCTAGCTGTGAGCTAGAAGTGAAGGCCTGGGGGCTAGTCCTAGAGCTGGGAAGTGTGAGTTGAGAGTAGAAAAAGATGAAGAGATTTGAAAATGGAAAGTTATTTTTAGAAGCAGTTAAACGATTTTTGCTTCCTGAGCTTGGGTTGAGTGTTCCTGAGGTATGGAGGGCATAAAGCAAGCAACATGGAGGTGTCGTCCAAATAGCCTGAACTTACGTTCAAAGCTCTGGATTCAAACCCCACATTCTGCATTGACCAGCTCTGGGGCCTTCAACAAGTTGCTGAGCCATTCTGGCCTCCATTCCTTCATCTATAATAATAGTGCCACCACAATGCCCTAACTGGTTTGGCTCAGTGGATAGAGCGTCGGCCTGCGGACTCAAGGGTCCCAGGTTCGATTCTGGTCAAGGGCATGTACCTTGGTTGTGGGCACATCCCCAGTAGGGAGTGTGCAGGAGGCAGCTGATTGACGTTTCTCTCTCATCGATGTTTCTAACTCCCTATTTCTCTCCCTTCCTCTCTGTAAAAAATCAATAAAATATATTTTTTTAAAAAGAAAGAATAATAGTACCACCACACACAGTTGTCATAAGAACAAAAGGAACTATCCATCATGGAAAAGCCCAGCCCAATGATTGGTGTCTGCTGGTATCAGGAGGCCTGGAGAGACCTCAATCAATGCACTGCGTCTTCCCCTTCTCCACTCCCCAGGACAAGTCCAGTGTCCTGCTCCCATTCCCTAGGATGGCAAAACTTGGACTCACCTGATACTCAAGCATGACGACTAAGGAACTGGGCACTTGTCCCTGGGACAGGAAGCTCAGGAGCAGAGCACCCCCCCCCCCCATATTTGCTGAGTCTGGGTAGTACATGGACATTTGCAATATCATTCTCTAGTCTAGACCTTTCTTAATGTTTGAAATAGTAAAGAAAAAACACCGGACTTGGCTGCCTTGTGGTGGAGAAGGCAGGCAGGGGTGGTGGTGGCTGGGAACCCGCACAGACACAGTGGGAGCTTATCTTTTCGAATCGTTCTCAAGACCAAGCCCAGCCCCTCCCTATGGTCAGATTTCTAGGCCCTTCCTTCTCTCAGCCATTAGTCAGTCACCCTGGGGCCTGTTCCTGAGTCATAAAGCTGTGTCCCCAGTTGTAAACGACTGTGGGGAGCTGTGGTGCGGGTGGGGCAGTGGTGGCAGGGGGAGGGCCGAAGCTCACCTTCCTTCTTCATGCCAGCCCGGAAGCACTTCTTGAGCCTGCAGTAGCGGCACTGGTTCCTCTTGTCTTTGTCCACCACGCACTGCCGACTAAATCTGGGGAGGGCTTTGGATGGTTGGATGGAAAAGGGACAGCCCTCCCGCCCTCGAGATTGAACTAGAACCCTGGCCATCTGGTTGATCCCCAGCCTCTTTGCTGCAACTAACCCTTCATCCCAGAAGTTCTCATGTTAACCATAAAAGCTCAATGGAGTCCAACCCTATCTTATTAAATGTAGGGAAACTGAGGCTCAGAGAGGCAACCCGTAGACCTGGATCACTCAGCCTGAGGTAGAGCCAGGTTGGGAACCCTAGTCCCTTGAGTATCAAAGCACCACTCTTTCCACCACATCCTACTAGTATGAGAGCTCGGAGGCCAGAGCAGGCTCCTGGTTATAGCTAACGGTCAATATGCGGTCCACTAAGCCAGAGATATAAGTAGAGGCAGTGCCTCACAGTGGCTAAGGGTGGGGCCCTGAGTATCAACCTGGGCTCTGCCATTGATTTGAGCTGGGTGACCTTGAACAAATTCCAAGCCCCCTCCATGCCACAGCTTCCTCCTCTATAAAATAGGAATAATAATAGTAACCACCTCAGAGGGGCGTTGACAGGGGGAAATAATACACGGATGGAGCCTGGCACAGTACCCACACATGGCAAATGCTCCCAACCGATGGCTATTGTTTTATTATTGCTGTCACGCAGATGCTTTTAAAGGAGGGATCTCCAAGGCTTTAGGAAGCCCTTGGGGCAGGTGGAAAGGCCTGGGGCCAATCTCCTATCTGCCCTAGAAAAAGCACCAGTTTGGGGGTTGGGCCCCATCCTCAGAGGCTTGATCCTAAGCCTCATGGGTCCTTATTTGCTAAGTGGGGAAATAACAGTGGGTGAGTGGACTTAGTATGGTTCCTGCATATAGTAAGGGCTCAATAAAGGGCAGCGATAGCTTTCTGATCCGTGAATGAGTTTCCTAGGATGGCTGTTCCCATCTGGAACCACCAGGCCTAGGAAACCAGAGGAGGCTTGAAGACCTAGAAGGGCGGATGCCTCTGGGGCCTAGTAGGGAGATGACAGACCCTGGGGAACATTGGCCCAAGTGTGCCTATTTCCCAGCTGGAGAAATCAAGACCCCGAGCAAGCGAGCGGGCTCCGCACCTGCAGGAGTACATGTGGTTCTTTCTCACGCTCCTCCGGAAGAAGCCCTTGCAGCCATCACAGCTTGAGGCGCCGTAGTGTTTGCCTGTGGCCCGGTCTCCACAGATGGCGCACAGGGCACTGACACCGAGGTTGTTGGTCGCGTTGAGGTTAGCACCTTCTGAGGGGGATGTGTCTGCACGAGAAGAAAAAAGAGGAGGACTCAGAAGCGCAGAAAGTCACCTCCTGGAGGCCCTGTTTTTCTGGTGGTTTAAATTTACAAACCAGTATGAATGTTGTGGGGAGCTCCCCAGGGCTTCAGCCTCAGCCAGAATGCCATGCCGTCCCCACTCCCTCAGTGACCTTGGACAAGCCCCTTGGCCATTTGGAACCCCTGTTTGGCATCTCTAACTTAGGTATCATTGTGACAGTGACTTCACAGAGTTGTTTGTGAGAGTCTGCTCCCCTCATGATGGAGACTGCTAGCCCAGCTTTCTCTGGGAAGTAATGAAAACTTGGCCACACTCTAGGATGCTTCCAGCCCTTATAGACCCTGATTGACTGGGCATAGAGGGCTGTGGAAGGGACAAATATTGCAGTGTCTGCCCAGAACCAGGTCTTGCCATTTATTTCTTATTGAGTGACCATGGCTAGGTGGGTCTCAGCTTAGTGTCCAGGGGCCCTGACAAGCCTCCTGGGAAATAAGAAGACATGCACCAAGGACTGTGGCTCGTTTGCCCTCCCGGGAGGGTCATGACAAGGAAATGTGCACCCCTCAAATACCTCTTGTCCCAGGGGCAAAAGCTGCTGCATCTACATAAATGTGAGGAGGCGTAAAAGAGGCAGGTGACAAAGATCTTGGATTGGATGCTGGGGTCTCTGGTGCTAGTACTGATGCTGCCACTAATTCGCCTGTGACCTTGGGCAAGTTTGTTTCCTTGCTTCAATTTCCCCGGGGCCTCAGTTTCCCTGAATGTAAACAGGGCAGTTCTACTGTTCTAATGGTTTTCAATTATTTTTTTAAAAATTCAGTAGCCGAACCCTCTTTTTATAAGCAAATCTTCCACCAAGGATAGACCTCTTGGAGGCGATGATAAACACTATGTCCCATCTCCCCTGAAGAGTGCATGCATGTGCACAGCACACGAAGCCGTAACACACTGTTCTCATAGAACCCTGAGGCCGACCTTGAATTCCTAGGGAACAACCAGTTAAGCACTGGAGAGGGGCATGGCGCTGCGGTAAGACCACAAAGTCTGGAGCCCTTTGCCCAGTTAGAATCCCAGCTTGCCCACCTCTTGCTGGTAGCCCTGTGACCTTGGCTGAATTAATTAACTTCTCGCCTTCCTTTCCTCAGTTGTAAAATAGGAGGAAAATGCCCTAAGGCTGTTGTGTGTTGTGGTGATTAGTCAAGTGTTCGTCACAGAATAAGCACGATATCAGCATTTGTGAAAGAACTTTTCTGCAGAAGAAAACTCTCAAGAGCACAAGACTTCCCGCCTCCATGTGCGAGCAGACTCCGCTGCATTTCATCCTGCCGTCACCTGGCTGAACATCTCCTAGTCTCCCGAGGGTGCCCAAGAGTGCGGCCCCCTCCACTTGGTGAATTATTCCTGGAGATGGGGATAATTGTTAAGCCGTGCTGGTGCCCTTTCTCCCTCAGCCTCGCCTCCCCAGACCCCTGGGAAGAGCTGACCCCACAATTTCTGGCCATTCAGGAGGAGGCTGGGGGAAGGGGTGCCCACATCCTGGGCAGGATGGGCTGGGTGTTGCCAAGTATATCGTCTCATCCCTGGAGTCAGCCCCATTCTCCAAGTGAGAACACCAAGGCCCAGAGAGGACAAGTGGCTTGCCCAGGGTCATCACACTGCTGGGAAGTAGAGGAGTCAGATATATGGCCCAGGGGTGCTGGGTGATTCTGGCCATTGCTGCCCTTGTTGGGGTGTCTACTGGGGTCTCTGCAGCAAGGAACCCCTGTTGCTTTTGGTTCTGAATCTGAGATGGGGACAGATGGGGAGCTATCCTTGGAGCCTTGGAGCTACCAGCCCAGGATGTATGCCAAACATAACCCCAACTCTCAGACCACTTCAAACTCTAGTAAAGAATGTAAACCCTTCTTATAGGCGTTCAGAGTTCCTGAGAGGACTCAGGTGGGGCCAGGACCAGTTACCAGTGCTAAGATATTAAGTACCTTATCTTATTTCATCCTCTGGTAAGCCCTGGGGTGGGTGCTATTATTTATTCCCATTTTACAGATGAAGAAACAGGTTGCAACAGGAAAGAATCTATGCCAGAATTTGAGCCCTAATCTTTCTGGCTCCAGGGCAGGAGGCTGCCTGTCTTCAGGTCACCCAATCAAGGGGCTTGGCTCTGCCTCGGGAGCACAGGATTCCTGGGAGCTGGAGGCATGCGCTCTGCAAAGTAGATGGCACCAACCCCAGGGAGCAGCCTGGGGCTGGGTTGTGGCCAGGAGTGTGACAGCACACATTGTCCTTTTGGGGTCACATGGCACCCACCTAGGGCAGCAGCTCCTTAGTTTACCATTTCCTGCATGTTTGTCCCTCAGTTCCTCACATGACCCTTGGATACTCCTAAAAGCTGGCCAGCAAGCAGACTTGGGGTGATTAAGCCCATTTTGTAGAAGAGACCAGGAGAAGAGGGGTGACATGCAGGTCATACAGTAAGTGGATGGCAGAGACAGGTGAGCAGTTGGTGAGACTGACTATGGACAGTGCCCACTGACCACAGGCAGAGCAGTCGCCTTTTTCCAGCTGAGCCAAACTGACCACAAGCCTTAGAGGCCTGGGCTGAAGCCACAGAGCCGGGGCAGGAAGGCAGGTGGCAGGCTGGCCTCGGCTGGCTGCCACCCACTTCTCCACCGAGGCTGACTTGCCACCAGTTAGGGACCTTTCTCTCCAGAAACTTCCTGGCTTTCAAGTCCCTTTCCTCCCCCAACCTCCTTGTGAAGGAGAACACTCCCCCCTCAGATGGCTCTCGGTGATTATAAACCTGGAGAGACACATACAAGCAATAAGATCTGCTCAAAGACAAATGGACATGTTGCTGATAAGAATCTCATTTGGTGAATGGCAACGTCAAAATTCTGCACATCATGTCTGCATAATCGTGCCCACCGAACAGCACCGGCCCCCAGGGCAAGGATGTGCACATATCCACAAGCAGGTACACACAGGGCACGAGTCAGAATGCCCATGCAGGAAACACAGGGCACACAAACAAACCCACATCCATGGTACATGTGTGCAAACATCCACAGTCACATGTACACACTCACCGCCACTTCCGTACATAAGACAAACACAGGCACCTCTAGAAACACCAACCAACACAAACCCACTCAATGTACAAACACAAACGAAAATGGACACAGAACAGGTGCACACAGACAAATGTGCACAAAGATGCAAATGGTTTCTGTGGGCACACAGTTGCCAACCCAGTATATCACCTCCCACCCACTTACAGGGGAACTCATGCGCGCGCACCACACCAAGAAGAGGCCATGATCACACACACACACACACACACACACACACACACACACACACACACTACTAACTGGTGTCTCATTTAGCAAAACTTCCCTGAGAGCTCCACTTTCTCTAAGTGGGGCATTCACCCCAGGAAAGTCTCAAAGACACCCTGAAACACAGGGCGCCTCCATCTACCGTCTCCAGGGACTGGACGTGCCTTTCCATCTCCCCGGACCTAGGCCCACGGGATTCAGGAAGGGGCCATGTTGGACCCAATTACTAGGGCTGGATGGGAAGAAGGAGCTCACCATCACGTCCCTGCTCCCAGTGACGCGCTGAGCAGGATGGTTTTGAGGTACGAGGGACTGGAAGGGCCTGACAGGGATTCCTGGGGCCACTTTTGCTGGGGATATGCTCTTGCAGGCCTCCCCTGGCCCAGAATGCCTCTGGTCACTGTGCTGGGCACATTTCCTTTCCCTGGCAACGCCCGTACTGGCCTATCAGACCAACCTGGCCATCGTCTATCATTCTCCTCCCAACCCCAAACTGAGTGCCGGAGACCTGCTCCCACACCTGGGCACACCTGCCCCCAACTGGCATTCCTGGGCACACGTGCCTCCACCTACCATTGCCCATCGTCAACACCTGCACATTCTCAAATTCCAGGGTGGTGTAGGCTGGGTCCAGCGCAGCACTGTAGTCGGCCATGTCCATGTCGACCAGGGTTTTGGAGAGGCGCATCCTCCCCCTCCACTCCTCAGTCACTTGCCCTGCCCAGGATGCCCACCCGGAAGGCTCCAGGCCGAGCCGGCCCCCGCCCTTCACCCTCCCCCTGCCTCCTCCCAGGTGCACTCTCTGCCTTCCTGCCTTTCAAACTGTCCTCTGGGAGGATCTCCCGGAGTCTGGGCCTAGCCTCCCAGAAGGGGTGGAGGCTCTGCCAGGGAGGGGTGGGGGTTAATGGTTAATCGGCTCCCCCACTGGTGGATAGTCTGGGCGGGGCTGCAGGGATTTGGCTGTTTGTTGGTTTCTGCCTGACACCAGGGGTGCTACTACAACTGGTGGGGCCTTACTCACCAATATTCAGTTATTGATTCTGCAAGATGGAGAGGCTAACTCATCAGCACTCATTTGACCCCCTGACTCAGCCACCCGCCAAGTCATTGTCACTCCAAGTCAGGCATTCTAGCTGATATGCTGGGACGCTGAGAGCCACCACCAAGGGGCCCTAATTCAATGACTTCCCAAATCATTGACTTTTACCCTTAATGCTCTTACAGATAAGCTGCCTCATGGCTCATGAATTAAAAACCCAAATCCCAGGCCAGATGCCAATCTTCTGGATCCTCGTCCTGGGAGCTTCCTTCCCATTTCCTACTTCCTTTAGGGGCAGAATGGATAGGCAGTTTGGTAGGGCCAGACTCACCTCTGGTTCCACTCCCCTGCTCCCCAGCACCCCACTCTGGCCACCATAGCTCCACAGCGCCCAGCTGCTCAGGCCCAGACCACCTCCATCTCCCATTTCCCTGTCACAGCCTCCTGGTTCCCTCCCTCCCTCGCCCCAGAACAGGCAGAGACAAGGCTTGCAGCCCCACAGGCCTGGGTTTACAGTCAGAAACCTACCGCCTACTAATCGTGACCTTGGGCAAATTATTTTGGGTGAAATACATTTTGTAGAGGAGGAAACTGAGACTCAATCAAGTGCCAGGGTGGTCTGAGTGTTAAGTGAGATGGCATTTAAAATGCACCAAACGGTGCCTAGCAAGTATCCTTCCCTTCTGCTCCCTGACACCCCTTCTTGTCTCCCTCATTCCTCTCCACCGTCTCCTGCCTTTGGAGTGGGCATTGTGGGAATGCCACCTGAGCAGCTGCACACTGGGGTCTTGGGCTTGGTTTAATGCTCTGCTGTTGCTGAAATTCTTAATAATTTCTGAACATAGGGCCCTGCCTTTTCATTTTGGACTGGGCCCTGGACATGGTGCAGCTGGTCCTGTCCGCCTTTAGCTCATGGCTCATCCATTTCTCCTCATACCTCCAGTCCTCATTGCCCTCTCCACAGACACTTCCATGAGCTCCCAATCTAGCTGGAGAGGTAAGGTTGCAAAGTGAAAGGTAGAAATCACTGGGCAGAGGTAGAAGGACCGAGGCTTGGTGGCCTGGGAGCCTGTCCTCTTTCAGCTGAAAGGACTAAGGTGGCAGGATTTGTTAAAACAGTAAGCAAGAGTGGGTGAATTAGTGAGAGTAGGTGAATTGGTGAGTGAACTAATGAGTGGGTGGGTGAATGAGTGAGTGAATTTGCCCAGCCAGTGTGGCTCAGTGGTTGAGCATCTTCCCATGAACCAGGAGGTCACGGTTCCATTCCAAGTCAGGGCCGGTGCCTGGGTTTCAGGCTTAATCCACAGTAGGGGGCATGCAGGAGGCAGCTACCAATGATTCTCTCTCATCATTGATATTTCTCTCTCTCTTTTCCTCTCTCTGAAATCAATAAAAAGAAAAAAAAAAGAGTGAGTGATTACAGACAGGGTGAATTCATGTGTGAATGAGTGAATTAATGAGTGGGTAAATTAGTGAACTAATGAGTAAATGAGTAAATAGATGGATGAATTAATGCGTAGGCAAATCAGTGGGAGAGGCGGTGTATGTTTGAGGGGGGTGTGGAGGCACCCTCCTCATATTCTTTCAATTATTAAAAGCCTTCTCTCTGCCCTGCGTAGCTTTGTTCTCCCAGAGCTGAGATAAGTGGGGTGGGAGGTGGGGAGAGCAATTGTTCAGAAGGAGAAGAGAGGCTGGATTTGTGGTCGAGAGACCTGAGTTTAGGAATTAGCTCTGTCACCATTCAGATAACTTTGTTTAAATCACATCTCTCTCAGGGTCTCAATTTCCCTCTCTGTAGAATGGGGAGCAGATCCTGGCCCATTTGTTATATCAGGATAAGAACCCAAGGGAGGGAGAGAGTGCTCCCCGCCACATCCCACACTTTGAGATTCCATAAGGGCCTGAAGAAGAAGATTTCAACTACTGGTGGGTCCCCCCGACCCCCAGGGACATCTGATCCTGACTCCAGTGGCCTTGGGGGCGGTGCTGAGCTGGGCTGGAGACCTGACTAAGGGATAAGCACAAAGGGGAAGGAGGGGCAGCTCTGGGGGGGTGCCTCCAAGGGCTGACTCCAGGTCCTGCCACCTGTCTGGCACCTGTGACAAGACACACACAGCTACTCCTCTCATAATCTAGCAATACATGCTACACATAGAGGCACATTCCAGTCTTTCCAACTTGCCAGGCACGATGGCTCCCGCAAAGAAGGGTGGCGAGAAGAAGAAGGGCCGCTCCGCCATCAACGAGGTGGTGAGCAGGGAGTACACTATCAACATCCACAAGCGCATCCATCGCGTGGGTTTCAAGAGGCGTGTCCCTTGGGCACTCAAGGAGACCTGGGAATTTGCCATGAAGGAGACGGGGACTCCAGACGTGTGCATTGAGGCCAGGCTGAACAAAGCTGTCTGGCCAAAGGAATAAGGAATGGCCCATATCGTATCCGGGTACGTTTGTCCAGAAAACGTAATGAGGATGAATACCTTGGTCGCCAGTGTGACCAGTGGGTCAAGAGTCAACTGTGTACCTTGGTCGCTTATGTACCTGTCACCACTTTCAAAAATCTACAGTTAGCCCTGACTGGTTTGGCTCAGTGGATAGAGCGTCGGCCTGCGGACCAAAGGGTCCCGGGTTCGATTCCAGTCAAGGGCATGTACCTTGGTTGTGGGCATATTCCCAGTGCGGGGTGTGCAAGAGGCAGCTGATCGATGTTCCTCTCTCATTGATGTTTCTAACTCTCTATCCCTCTCCCTCGCTGTAAAAAATCAATAAAATATATTTTTAAAAAATCTACAGTTAATGTGGATGACAACTAACTGCTGTTTGTTGAATAAAGTTATGAAACTCACACACACAAAAAAGAGGCACATTCCACATTTCCAAAAGTGGACTGTGATTGTTGGCATGTCAGAGTTTAATTGGTAACAAATATAACAATCTTTCACTCTCTATAGATGACACTTAGATTGAATCCAATAAGGTCTATGATCAACTAGGTTGAGCCATGTCATGCCACTTACATGACCGGTTGCATACAAGAACGACCAGGTAGACAGCCTGCACATGACAAGCAGTATACAAACCATGACATACGCACTCTACCAAATGTACAACATATGACCTACTGTCTATGAGGTACATTCCTGAAACCTATTTCATACCCCAGACATATCCTACCCATCACAATGTACCCAAAAAGTAAATCTACCCACTCCTGAACTATATAACTTATGTAATCCATTACATACATGATTTACCCCACCCTTAGCTGATGCCAAACAATGTATTCTAGATACTTGTTCCTCATCTAAACAACCCACCACCTATAAGATCTACTGGCTCTGTGGTCTCAGGCAAGTTATTATTTTGAAGCCTTGGTTTCTCCTTCGGTAAAATGGGCCTACTTTGTAGTTTCCTGCGACAATTAAATGAGATACTACTATAAGGTTGTTAGTTCCACCTCCAGGCCCCACCCAAACCCCAACCCGTAGGATCAACCACAGATCTTGAAATCAGAAAGACCTGGGTCAAAATCCAGGCACTGCCAGCTTCCCAAACTTTGTGACCGCAGGTTCCTCCTCACTCAGCCTTAGTTTGGCATTAGATAGATGGGTTGACGTGTTCTTCACAGTGACAGTTGGGCTATAATGGCCAAGTGTAGGCAGATAGTGCAATAGTAGCAATTGCTGTCATTGGTGGTTGACTCTTGACCCACTGGTCACATAATCAGGACCCCTGCACAGAAGAGCTCCTAGCGATGGCATGCCCAGCCCTAAGCAAACCCTGGCCTCCACACCATCAACTCAGCAGCCCTCTTTTATTAAAATTTTTATCAGAGCTTATTTGAGCCAAACTACTGACATATACCAGGGATCAAGATCTCAAATGCTCCTCAGCAGCCCTCTTTACCTCTGCCCCGCCCCCTCGGGCCATCAGACCCCAGCTCAACATGCAACAGCTCCCAGGGAATGAATAGCAAAGGCCCTCGGAGCTCGCCCAGAGGACAACCCCATGTTGCAGATGGAGAAACTAAGGCCTCGGGAAGGAAAGGAGGGGGGGCTTTTAGTGATGCCCTGGGTCGCCGGGTGTTGGGGAAGGATGGCTGAGACCAGCTGTGGGCAGGGTGCTCAGGCATCTGGTGTGGACCGTGGCTAAGGGAGCTGCCACTGTGAGCCACATATTCTTCTTTTAAATTATAATAATGGCTAATGTTTCTGGAGAGTCTGTGCTAGACCCAGAGCTGAGAACTTTTCACTGTTCTCCCTTTACAAATGACAAAACAGAGACGCTGGGAGGTGGTGTGACTTGCCTAAGGCCACACAGGTCATGACAAGAGGGGACGTGATCTGAGCTCTAGTCTGACTCCGGAGCTGAGGGCTTCAACCCCTACATGCTGCCTCTGTCCTGGGGCCCCACAAAATAAGCTCAGAATCCTGGCGCACTGGGCTGGCGGGTCCACGGTCCGGGTCCTGCCAGGAGCCCAGAGACCTGAGAAGCGAAGGAGCCTGTCCCCGGCGTGTGCAAGTTCAGGGGCATCCTCCAGAGCCCGGCTCCCCGGGCCGCCTGGCACCTTTGCGTCCCCTGGGTACTCCCCACCTGCTATCTCCTGTTTCTTCTCCCCACCCACCGCTTGTGGTGCGGGAACCAGGGACTTATCAAGACAAAGAACAAAAGTCGTGGGGGAAAGAAGCCAAGAGCCATCTCTACTCTGGGGTAGGGCCCTTCAGTTTTGCCCCTTTGAAATTTCAAATTCCAGTTTGTGGACAAAGTCCTAAGTTTCTCACAATATAGGTCCCCAACCACTGACCAAACTCCAGTCCAGGCAGCCAGCAGGCCCAGGGCTGCTTCCTTTGGCAGCTCCCAAGGTCTGGGAGGAAGAGGTCCTGCCCCAGGGGGTCTGTCAGGCCATTCCTGCAGCTCCATCCCACCCCACAGGGACCCTTGCCTCGCACCTGAGAGGAGCCCTCTTCCTGGAGCTGGGATCTGATGCTTGTTGGCCCCGACAGCAGATACCAGGTAGGCACCTTCCGTGTTCTGGGCACCTTTTCTGTCCCCTAGACTCCTAAAACACTGCTCATACCATCCTCCTCACCCCGGGGTACAGGCCACGTGGACTTAATCTAATTATGACCTCGCAGAAGTTCGAGACATTTGGTGGATGAGGACATTGAGCCCCAGGGGAGTGGCTGCAGGTTGAGCCACAGACCCGGCCCCTCGCTAAGCCCCACAGGGTGGAAGGAACATACTCCAGGCCACGCAGCGGTAGTGGGGGAGCTTTGCCTTAACAAGAAGACCACAAGCTCTGGGAGGGCCCCTTTTACCCACCACAGCCCTCGAGGGTCTACCGCTTGCAGACCCGGGGTGGCGGTGTGTGTTCACTCAGTGACGGGTGGCCACTGGGTTGCCATGAGAGGAAGATGAGGGAGCTTGGGGCTGAAGGCCAGTGGGTTTGGAAGGAAACAACATTCATGTGGTTAACTGATAACTGAGCCCCATCCTTGGGCCTCCAGGAGCCTCCTTCCTCCCTGTCCTCAGCACAATTAAGACGAACTTACCTGCCTGCTAATCATTGCTGAGCCTGTTGATTTTGCCTTAAAAAATTAACTGGGCATGAGTTTGCGGTTTGCTTCACCCCTAACCCTGAAAAGATCTGGGTGGGCAGGAGGCCGCCCAGGTTATGCAAGAGGCCGCTGGCCTCCCCACGCACATCCTCTGCCTGCCCTCCAAAGGGGAGGTTTTGCTTAAGAGTCAACAGTTTGCTTGTTCCCCCTGTTCTGGGTCCTGAGCAAATTTGCTCTGTTACCAAAGAGAGATAAAGGCAGCTGGGGGGAAGCTTTCCATGTGAAGTGGCAGCTTTTGAGCTTGGGATTCGAGAATCCTGCAGTGTCAGAGCCAGGAGAGCTGTAGGAGGAGGTGGCCTGGGGCCTTTCAAAGTGGGTTCTGAGGTTCCCAGGAGCTAAGGGAGTGTGTGCACAGGCCCTGCTTCACCCAGTGCCTGCCTCTCAGGTGTGCTGGTCCTCAATAATTCATTTGAAAGGTTGAGCCAGGTACAGGTAATGAGAACTGGAAGACTGCTGGTCCAGACTCATCCCCTCAGTCATTGTACAGATGGGGAGCTGGAGGCCAGAGGGGGGAAGCAACAGGTCACCCCGGGTATCCTGGGTCTCCAGCTAGGATCGGGAAGACAGGGGCTCTCTCTGGGACTCAGTGATGTATTCTGGATATTAGTGAACAAATGGCACTTAAACGCCCTCTTCCACCATTCACCCTCCCTCCCGGAGCTGGCTGGGGTCAGAGCGGCACCTGAGAGCAACCAGAAGGCCTAAGTCAGGGAACTCACCTGGCTTTGTGTCCTGTGGGTCCTCAAGGAGCAGCCATGAGCTGAAACCAGGGGCTCCAAGTTCTAACTCATTTAGCCACGTCCTCTCTCTGCAGGCATCAGGCCATAGAGAAAAACGCAGAGCCCTATGCTGACAATCCCTCTGTGCCTCCGTTTCCTCACCTGTAAGTTGGGAATAACAATCCCTAACTCCTTGGGTTGTTGTGAGGATAAAATGGACTGAGACGTAGGCAATGATAATCATGCCGATGTTCATAAAGTTGTTTTTCTTTTGGGGGGGGGGGTCGCTCATTAATCTTCACAGCTGCTCTGTGAGGTAGGTAATGTTTTTATCACCCAGACCTGAGGCACAGAAAGGTTGTCATATGCCAACCTCACACCGCTTATAAGAAACAAGAGCTGGAGTTCCAACCCGAACAGTCTGGCTCCAGAGTCTGTGTTCCTAGCTCCAAGGCCACCCTACCCTCCAGGGCTGGTACACAGTAGGTGCTCAATGACAAGTGTCCAGTATGAGGATAAGATAAGCTCCATCCCAAGACACAGGTGGGCTTTATGCATGGCATGGGCTTTGAGGGCTGGAAGGCGGGAGAAGAAAGACAAGTCTCTATGCTGGAGTGGTTGGGGATGGATTCCTGGAGAAGGAGCATCCTGGGCAGAGAAAATGTCTAGAAGTGGAGAACACAGTAGGTGATGGGGGAGGGCACGGAAGCTGCTGTGGCCAGAGAGCAGGGCATTGTGGGAGACACAGGGTAGAGAATGTGGTCTGGAAAATGATCAGGAAGGAAGCCAGGAGGACTTGGATCTGTGTGGGCGGGGCCTCCCCACAGGCTGTCTCCTGCCAGGTGGCTTGTGACTTCTGGGCTAAGGCTGTTGCTATCCTGTTTATGTTTCTCTCTCCTGGTTATGATCCTGACTTTATCTGCAGAAGTGACCTTGGGAGTTAGATGGGGCCTGCCCAACCTCTGTGGGGCCTAAAGGATGATGGGGAGCCCCTGCCTGGCTCAGGCCCTGCTCTTGGGGTGAGGGATGAACCCATATCCCAGAAACTACCCTTGGTCTCCCTGCACCCTTATTCTAAAGGGCTCCAGGAGATGGCTGAAGTGAAGCGTTTGGGAATCCTGAGACTCAGAGCAGGGCCACTGCATATAGGGTACAGGTTGCTCACTGAACGAAGGTTCTCTGGCTAAGGCGGCAAATGGAGGTGGAAATCCAGCCCTTGTGCCACTTACCAAGCCAAGTGCCCATGGGGATTTGCCTGCCCAGAGGGAGGTGGGGACGGTCAGCCCTGCCCCGGCTCTGTTTCCAGCCATTATGTGACCTTGGGCAAGTTTATTTCCCTCCCTGGTCTTGGTTTCCCATTTGAAAAGTTGTCTAGCATAAAGCAGAGATGCAACCCAGATAGTGAATTAGAATTGCCTAGGGCCTTTAAAAAATACTGATGTCCAAGCTACCATGATAGCAGGGGTGGGTGGGTTCGAGGTATCAGTATTTTTTTAAGCTTTGGTGATTCTGATGTGCAGCCAAGATTGAGACCCACTGTAGAAGGGCTTGAAATTTGGAGCAGAAAAGGCCTAGTTGTGCATTCAAGTTCTACAACTTACTAGTTGCACCTTCAGTAAGTCTCAGTTTGCCCATCTGCAAGGTGGGAATGACAACAGCTTCCTCATAGAGTCAGAATGCCAATTCAGTGAGAGGATATTCAGACAGTGCCTGGCTCTGTGGCCAGCAAGTAGGAAGCTCCTGATCCAGGCCTTCCAGGAAGCCTGACAGTATCCATGGCCATTATTTTGCTACTGGCAAAATGAGACTGACTGAAAATAAAGGGCACAAGAATTCAGAGACTCGGAGTTAGGCTTTCTCTGTTCCTTTAATCAGCTCCTAGTGCATGGGTCTCCATCTTCACTGCACACCTGTCATCCTAATGAGGTACGTGTGATGATGATGATTTGATAGTTTACCTAATTTGTTAACATTTTAAACTTTATTTTTTAATCAGCACTACCTTTGGATGGTCCCCAAATCAAAACAATATAAAAGATGCACTTTGAGAAGTCTTGCTTCCTCCCCTGTGTATGCCCACCAGTCCACTCCCCTCTTCACATAGGTAACCACTTCTCTTATTTTCCTGTGTATCCTCCAAGTTTTCTTGAGGCAGCATATAAGGTCATCTATCATCATCCACGCCCCTTACACTGTTCTGTACCCTTCTTGCTCATTTAACAGTGGAGCTTGCAGATTTTTCCATAGCATTTGTGAGCAAGCTTTGAGGAAGGGTTCTTGCCCCCTTCACACCTGAGGAAACTGAGGCTCAGACTGCTGAGTCAATGGTGTCAGCTCTCTCTGCCCAGCTCCGGAGAAGGTGTTTGTCCCCCTGCCCCACTGTGGCCTTCAAGGAGCCTACACTTCTCCAGGGCAGGCCTGGCAGGGGGCGGGGTGGGGGTGGACTGTCGGGGCCTCCACTGTATCTGGGCACCAAAGTCACAGAGGGGATAAAGCAGGAAAGAGAAATGTTTATAAAGTCATCCAGATGGTAACCCAGTGAGGGGATGGTCCCTGGATGGGACAATTCGGGCCTGGTGGTCGTGGCCTCCAGCAGAGTGGAGCCTCCCGGGAACTCTGCCAGCCTCAGGCTGTGCTGGTGGCCGGGGAGGGCAGCGGAGGGGAGGCAGGGAGGGAAGGGAAGGCCCAGGGCAAAGAAGACTGAGGGGGCCCTATTCCTACAAGTCAAGGAGGGGGATTTGGAATTCAAGACAGAGGGGACATTTTGAGCAAATGTTTTCTGCTCAGGCTACCTCAGGGCTCCCCCGGGATTCTTGAACTGCTTCGGTTTGCTGACTCACTAACCCTGGACAAGTCACTTTCTCACTCTATGCCTCAATTTCCCCAAAGCAAAAATGAAGAAGATTGGGTAGCTGGTCTTTAGTTAGCTTTGAAGCACTCTTAAAAGACTCTGTGAGGCTCTCCTTACCTTGTTGAGGAAATCTGAATGCTGCCTTGATTAGAATGGGGTGAGCCCATCTGGGCCCTGGGCCTTCCTGGGGTGGGGGCTAGGAGTACAAGGTCTCTACCCTGCTCCAAATCTGGACTCCTCCCCTGGGTCCTGTGTCTCTCTCCCATCCCCATCCTCCTCTCCAGTTAGATGTGGAGTTGGGACCATACCTGGTGGGTCCCGGGGGAAGCCCTGGCCCCAGTCTGACATCGTCCTCCTGGTGCTATGGGGTCCCACACAGTGGGCAACCGCTTCATCCTTGAGGGAGCTCCCACTGCCACCCTGGCACCCAGGACCCTTAAGGGCTGCTGGACAGTTAATCTCTTAATACTGGTCACAATGAGATTTCAGGGATGGTGGGAGGCGGTCCCATGGAAACTGCAGATCCGCCCAGGACCCATGCAAGGAATTAGCCACAGGGGTGAGCAAGGGGGTTCTAGAGGCCCAACCCAAACAGGAATGGGAGACAGTGGCCTGGACTCCTGGGTCCTGCCCCAGCCCCCCTGTTGTCCCTCTGGAGAGTGTGTGAGATAAACCATCCGTCTCAGACTGCCTCCGTGTTCTCCTGCTACACCAGACGGAGCCATATTCACAGGGAGGACCCTGTCACCTGTCTGGGCCTTAGTTTCCTCATTCTCCAATTGGGGTGAGAATGCTCAACCCACAGGCTTTTCTAGAAGAGTGCAGGCCTCAGAGCCTGCCAGGCCTGAGTCTGAAGCTAAGCTTTTTCCACGCAGACTGTAGCCCTAGGCCAGCGACTTCACTTCTCTGAGTTTCAATTTCCTCATCCATACAATGGGCACAATCACTGACTGGTGAGTACTGATGCTCAGTGAATGTGAGTCTCCTCACCTCTTTCTGAGCCCCACCTACACTGCACAGCTGCCCCCATCCCAGCCACTTGCAGTTTTCAAAATCCCACAGCCTTGTCTCTGGCCTTTACACATGCCAGGCCTTCTGCCCAGAGCAGCGGTCACACCTCTTTCTTCAAATTCTCATCGTCTAAGTCCCATCTTAGCCATCTTCCTCCGGGCAGTCCTGCTGGCTTGGGCAGGGGCCACTCCTCCTCGAGCTCCCACAGTCCCCACTGCTTTACATCATCGGAGTGTAATCCAGTGGTGGTCACTGGTTATTTGTCTGCCTCTTCCTCTTTGACCCTTATATTCCCAGAACCTAGCTGGAACTTAATATAATGGGTGGGATGAATAAATGAAGGAAGGAATCTGTCCATCTAATCTTTCAACATTTATCCAGCCCCTTCCATGTGCACTGTTGTGGATGGTTGAGCAAATAAAGATACAGGATGCCCAATTAAATTTGAATTTCAAATAAACGATGAATAATTATTTTAGTGTAAGTATGTACCAAATAACACCTGGGGCACCCTTATACTTAAAACTCTTTGTTGTTTATCCTCAAGTTCAAATGTAACTGGGTGTTCTGTATTGGATCTGGCCATCCTATTCCCTCCTCCACAGAACTCCATTTCGGTGGGAGGCACAGTGGAAATAGTATGCAAGCAATTAAAAAAGAGACGAATTTCAAATGCTGGATGTAATAGCGCCTGGGGACTGTAGGGATTATTTCTGCATAGGGTGGTCTCTGAGCTAGTGGCCTTTATCCTCAAGGGACAGTTATAAGCTGCAGTGTGATGCTACTGTGTAAAAGTCCTTTCAGGATCTTAAAGGGCGCCGTGGAGGCTGTTAAACTTGAGAAAAGGGCTCAGAAGCAAGCAGAAGGGGCAGCAGAGGGAGGGCAGCTGCTGAGTCTCACCTGACAAGACTCCACAATTTTGTAATTTGGATCTGAGCCTTCACAAACCTTCGCGAACTCGCGGCCCCACCCCTCCGTCAGCCAATGTCCTCTGCGGGGCTGAGAGCCAGAGGAAGGGGCCGTAGGGGCTGTGCAAAGAAGCGTGGCCACCTGTCTCCCAGCTGCCCTGGGACGCCGCGCAAAGCCGAAGGGCGTCCGTCAGAAAGCGGCCCAGAGGCACCGCAGCGCCGCGCTTTGAGCGTCTTTGGGCTCCTCCTAGTGGCCAACACAAGAACTGGCTCTCAGAAACTTTTAAATAACCACACGAGCTTCACCAATCACAGGGAAAGTTGCATTACAATCCCACCAATCACAGGCCCAGACGGACAACTCTCTCCCAACTCAGCGGAAGACAGCCCAACACAACTCACTTGGCTTAGTTAGGGACAAGCTAAATTCCCTCCTGTCACACACCAACACCTGGCCACTGCACCTATAAGGACGCAAGATTTTAAAACGGGTTCCCCACGGCGGTTCCGCGCTGCAGTTCCACCATCTACGAAATTTATATTCCCCACACCCGGTTGCAACGTCCAGGTGCCTTTAAAGAGGGTCCCCGGTTTTGTGCTGGCTCCCTGTGGAATCCCTCGTTTGCATTCAGGGATATTTAGTATCTTAATATTTCATATTACTATTATAAAAATTAATGTGTGGGTCCGGAAGACTGGGAAAAGATGATCTTTGGAGTTAGATACAACTGAATTTGAGTCCACTTATTAGTTTTGTAAAGTAGAACAATTCACTTCCTTTCCTTAGTCTTAAAAAGAGAATATTAAGACCGGCCAGTGTGGCTCAGTGGTTGAGCATCGACCTATGAACCAGGAGGTCACGGTTCCATTCCTGGTCATGGCATATGCCTGGGTTTGGGGCCAGATCTCTAGTGTGATGTGTGCAGGAGGCACCTTATCGATGATGATTCTCATCATCGATGTTTCTATCTCCCTCTCCCTTCCTCTCTGAAATAAACAAAAATACATTTTTAAAAAGAGAATATTAATAATAATATCTACATTAATTGTCACATTCCATCACCCCACCCCCTTCTCCATTATTCAAGCCCAAGTCCTGGAGTCACTACCTTTGTGTCTTTCCTCCCATCCCTCCCAACACATCAGAAATCCAGTTCTTGCCACATATAATGGAATCTCAAATTTTCATCGTCTTTTCATCTCCACCACAGCCAGCCTTGCCCACAACACCATCATCTCTCCAGGTCTGTAAAAGTCTGTTCACTTCTCTTTGTCCTCCACTCTGGGTCCCGTACCCATTCTTTACCCAGAGTCCAGGGATGATCTTATAAAACAGATTGGACCAGGTCCCTCTCTTAAACTATTACAGCTTCCTATGCATTTATAACAAAACTCATAAAATTCAAAATGTCCATGGACTGAGGCCTACCTAACCTTGTTTCTGTATCTCTACATATCCAACCTAATTTCACTTCACTCGCCCCACCCCACACTAGCAGCCACACTAGCTTTGTTTTTGTTTTTCTTTCCTGTCTCAGGGCCTTTGTACATCTCCTCCACCCCCATTAAGGAGATGATTCTGTCTCCTGTATTCCCCAGGGTGCACCCCACATCTTGAACAGTTTAAAATTAAATGCATAATAGGTGCTTAATAGATATTTGTTGGATAAATGACTGAAAAGATTTTTTAGGAGAAACTGATATAATGTGCATGAAATGCTTGGTGCCTACTATGTTTTCAATGAAAAGGATCCTATGCTTATCAGAGAAATTTTGGAAAGTAAAATTAAGAGAGAAGATTAAAAATCATTTGTGCCTTTTCATTTGGAAGACTTCAGCATCGGCCTGCGGACTAAAAGGTCCCAGGTTCGATTCCGGTCAAGGGCATATACCTGGGTTGCGGGCACATCCCCGGTGGGAGATGTGCAGGAGGCAGCTGATCGATGTTTCTCTCTCATCGATGTTTCTAACTCTCTATCTCTCTCCCTTCCTCTCTGTAAAAAATCAATAAAATATATTTTAAAAAAATCATTTGTGCCTTTTCATTTGGAAGACTTCAACTCTTGTTAAGCAGGGTTTCTTGACCTTGGCACTATTGACATTTTGGGCTAAATAATTCATTGTTGTAGGGGCTGGACTGTCCTGTGCATTGTAGGATGCTTGG
>NW_005871138.1:4280250-4306722 GCF_000147115.1 Myotis lucifugus
CCCTTCCTTGATTTCTCTCCTTTCCAATTACCCATCCTTAGCCATCTCTTCAAAATAGTGACAGAACCAAATCCTAGCTCAGCCAAAGCCCAAACTGCCTCATTTACCTTCAGGGAAGAAACAAAAACTGGCCACAGAGCTCAGCTGAACCCACTTATGAAATCAAAAGGAATCCTGAGGCGCTGCCTGGGAGAAGTATCAGCTTAACAGATGGTGGTGTCTCTGGGAACAGGTGCTGGGACAGAACAATCCAATGAGTCATGACTTGGCCTACCTTTCTAGACCCATCTTTCAGGCTCTTTTACTCAGGGTCTCTGTGAGCTGTTCTCAATTCCACTTCTCTCCTTTCAGGCATATGGCAGGATTACACTTTCTTGCCTCCTTCAAAGTTGGATGTGACCATGTGACTTGTCTTGGCCAATGAAATGTGAACAGAAACCATCTGTGTCACACCTGAGCAGAAGGTTTAAGAGCCAGTACTTAGGTTGTTGTGGAAGCACATACAGATATGGAGTCACCAGGAAGAGAAGAGCCCCCTGCCAGCCCATGCCAGATATGTACCGTAAGTGAGCAATAAATATCTGCTGTGTTAGCACGGAGGCATGTGCTTATTTTGGTCATTGTGGCAAAGTCTCACCTATCTTTACTGAACACGTTCTTTCCAAAGCTTCACTGATATTCCTATGACCATTACGATTTGTCATATCTGAAAACCACTTACGCTATTAACACTTTTCTTAACATCAACTCTCTTATTTTAACTTAGATTTATTTTAGAAGGAAATTTATTATTACCAAATGAAACACCAGTATCATAAGTAGAAACCAAAGGGGAAATAAACAGAGTGAAATAAACTGTTATATTATATCCTGACTTAATATTGTTATCTTTCAAAGCCTCTGGGTTCTTGATCAGTTCTCCCTTTGTTTAAAAAAAAAAAGGAGGTCCCTAAGTGTGTGTCAATCTTTTGGGCTCCAGAAAAGTGGCTGAGATTGTCCGATGTTTGGAGGCAACACAGTATAGAGGTGAGAGCACAAATTCTGGAACCTGACTTTCTGGGCTTGAATTCTGGTTCTGCCATGGACTAGCTCTGTGACCTTGGGTGAGTTACTTAACTGCTCTGTTACTTTGTAAAATAGGGATGATGGTGTGGATGTCTTGGGTTGTGAGGGTTATTCGTGTTAATATACAGAAAGGTCTGTGCTGGCACATAGTGAATATTATACAGATGTTAGCTATAAAATAATGGCAGGATCAAGATCCAGATGGGCTTGGAGAGATGTTTGAATTCAGTGAAGAAGAAAGAAAAGTCCTTCACATTGACTAGAAATAAATCACCTGGACAGTGTGGATGGGGAGAGTTGCTTTAGCAGCAGGAGACATGATAAAGTTTTGGAAGTTTTCTTCGGTGGCAGCTGCCCAAACTGCTCACCCAATCACATGTGCCATTAGTGGGACGTGGTGCTCAGGCCAAAGGAGCTAAGGAGCCCTCTGTTCTCTACCCTTAAAGCACCATACGAGAACAATTGTGCTTGATGTCAACTTTAATCGGAACACTTAAAATCTTCCTAGGATGGGACAGGGTGAGAATAATTGAAGATCCAATAGAGTTCTGAGCTGTCTGTTGGAGAAGAGGAGAGGGGCAGTGTGTAGAGTGGTCAAGGCCACTGCCTTTGAAACTTCAGTGGTACCATTTACATAACTGTTTGACCTTGAGAAAATTATAACTTTTCAAGCCTTATTTGCTTCATCTGCAAATAGGAATTAATAATAGGACCTCTTTATAGATTGCTTTGTGGAGTAAATGTGATGAACTTTAGAAACCCGGCATGCAGTTGCCCACCACGTAGTTGTGTTATTTACTGAAATCAAAGTACTTTCCTTTAAGAGAATGCTGACCTATTCTTACAGCCCCAGAAGACAAACCAGGACCAACAAATGGATGCTACAAGGTGTGTGCTCAAAATGGAGACCACTTTTCTACCAGATACAATGGTTCTTACCAGGGGAAAAGCTACTTTATTAAGTAGTGAGCGTGCTGTCATTGGGAGTATCAAGCCCAAGCTAAACGTCAGGGAGGATGGTGACAAGATTCCGGCAAAGGACCAGAGGTTGAATCAAAGTAGTATCTCCCAGGGGCAAAAGTCTTAAATAAAATACCGTCAGAACCAAATTCATGTTGGAAAAACTGGCTTATCCACAGGCAAAAGAATGAAGTTGGACTCTTAGTTTATACCATATACAAAAATTAATGCAAAATGGAATAAAGACCTAAACATAAGAGCTAAAACTATAAAATTCTTAGAAGAAAACATAGGGGGAAATATTCATGACAATGGATTTGGCAATAATTTCTTGGATATGACACCAAAAGCACAGGCAACAAAAGAAAAAAACAGATACACTGAAGTACATATAAATGTAAAACTTTTGTGCACCAAAGTATATTATCAACAGAGTGAAAGGGCAACCGTGGAATGGGAGAAAATATTTGCAAATCATATATATGATAAGGGGTTAATACCCAGAATATATAAAAGCTCCTATAACTCAAAAACAACAAAAAATAACCCAATTTTAAACTCAGCAAAGGGCTTGAATAGAGATTTCCTCAAGGAAAATATACAAATGACTAGGACGAACATAAAAAGATGCTCAATGTCACTAATCACTAAGAAATGCAAGTCAAAACCTCAATGAGTTACCACATCACACTCATTAAGATGAATATTTTTTAAAAAGAAAAAACAACAAGTGGTGGCAAGGATGTTGAGAAATTGAAACTGATTTGCACTGTTGTGAGAATTAAAATGGAAAATAGTCTGTCAGTTCCTTAAAAATATAATTAACATATGATCCAGCAATTCTACTTCTCGGTATATACCCAAAAGAATTGAAAGCAGGGTCTGGAATACATATTTTTTACATTTCTTTCATAGCAACATTATTCACAAGAGCCAAAAGTTAGAAGCAAGCCAAGTGTCAATTGACAGAAGATCAGAAAAACAAAATGTGGTATAAATATACAATGGAATATTATTCAGCCTTGAAAAAGAAAGGAAGTTCTGATAATTGCTACAACATAGATGAACCTTGAGAACTTTCTGCCAAGTGAAATAGACTAGTCACAAAAGGGCGGATATTATATGATTCCACTTACATAAGGTACCTAGAGTAGTATAATTTATAGAGACAGCCCCTGGTGGTTGCCAGGGGCTGGATGCAGGGAGGAATAGAGAGGTAATTTCTACTGAATACTGAGATTCAGTATGGGAAGATTTTAAAAATTCAAGAGAATGATGGTGGTGATGGTTGTATAACAATGAATGTACTTAAAGCCTCTGAATTGTACCCTTGAAATGGCTAATCATATCTTATAAAAAAATTTTAAAATTTCAGTAATGCATAAAATATTTATACTGCATCATGGTCAAGTTTGGTTTAATCCAGAAATGCAAAAATGATTTAATATTAGAAAATCTATTAGTAAATGAGGGAACTGAAGGAGAAAAAAATGATTATCTCAGTAGATACAGAAAAAGCAGTTACAACCATTCAGCACTAATTATGATTTTAAAACAAAAATTCTAGCTTACTTAGAAGAAACTTTTAAAAACTCAATAACATTACCTACCCAAAACCTAAAGTTTAAAGTATTCCTTTAGATTCAAGAATAAGGTTGCTCACTGTGGCAGAACTGTGAGTTGTTCTATATTATCTAGCTTCCTATCTCCCTTGTATTAAAATCGCCATTTCTTCTATATGGACGCCTCTAAAAAGACTTATCTCAAGCCTTCCTTTGGAGCTAGGTGAGACCAGGCATGAGAATATGTTCTGGCCAATAATATATATTCACAAATATAGTTTGGCAGTTTCAAGGAACTTTTCTTAAAAGACAGCTGGAACATGACTTTTACTCCCTTTTCTTCTTTGTCCCTTACTCATCTTTCTGTAACATGGCTAGAGTTCTGGCAGCTATATTAGACCATGAGGATGAAAACCTCATGGGGTTGAAAAAACAGTAGCTGGAAGGAGCCTGGGTTCCTGAGGACTGCTATGAGGAAGAGCAGCCACACGAACCTCAGTCTGCCTACGCTGGACTTTTACATAACTGAGGAATAATCTTCTGTCTTAAGCTCTTGCTATTTTGTGTCTCAGCTACTCACAGACAAACTAAACCCATTATTACTGCTTCTATTTGACATTTGACTGGAGGCCCCCTCAATGCAATAAGACAAGAAATTAAAAACAGATTTAATAAGATAATTTAGCCAGGTTGTTGAGTACATTTTCAATATATTAAAAGCACTTGTTAGTATCCACTAACATCAACAAATGAGAAGAGTTAATTAAAAAAACCATACCAGCAATAAGAATTATAACTTATCTGGGAAATAACCTAACAAAAGACCTTTATGTATTAAGATGACCAAACTTTATGAAAAACATAAAAGCAGATCTATATAAATGTATTATTTTCATAGCAGAAGGATTCACGATGTAGAGATGTCAATTCTTCCCAAACTGATCAATAAATTCAATGATATTCCCAAGCAGACAAAGCCAGTTGGCAAATTACAAGGGTAGATGACTTTATTGAAATACAGTGGAGGAGACAAATATGTCATTGGTCTCCAACCCTGGTTCTCCTCTGTTCAACCTCATCCTAAAATGTATATGAATAAGCAAAGAGAATGGCATGATGATGATAAAGTATAGCTGTGAGGAGGACATGCTCTACAATATATGAAGCTAGAACTGCACTGTCCAATATGGTAACTATTAGCCACATGACACCATCGAACATTTGATTTGTGGCTACTTCAAATTGAGATGTGCTGACAGTGCAAAACACACATCTTATTATAAAGGCCTAGTATAAAAAAAGAATGAAAAATATCTCTATTTTTATTGAGCAGATGTTAAAATGATAATATTTTAGATATAGTGAGTTAAATATATTAATAATTTTAACAGTTTCTTTTTTGAATTTTTAAAAAATTAAGCCTTTTATTTTGGTATAATTATAAATTTACTTACTTGTTTTTTTAAAAAATTCTTTTTAAATGTGGCTACTAGAGATAGATAAGTGGGACAATATAGAGCAGGGGTCCTCAAACTACGGCCCGCGGGCCACATGCAAATACAAATATTGTATTTGTTCCCGTTTTGTTTTTTTACTTCAAAATAAGATATGTGCAGTGTGCATAGGAATTTGTTCATAGTTTTTTTTAAACTATAGTCCGGCCCTCCAACGGTCTGAGGGACAGTGAACTGGCCCCCTGTTTAAAAAGTTTGAGGACCCCTGATATAGAGAGTCTAGAAGCAGGTCTACGTATATTTGAAAATGGGAGACAAAAGCAATGGCATTGCATATCAGTCAAGAAAGGATGTCAAGAAAAAAATAAAAATGAAAATAAAATAAGAACAAAACAAAAAAAAGAAAGGATGTCATACTTAATAAATGGTGCTGGGCCAATTGTTTATCCATATGAAAAAAATATAATGGCATCTCTATTCATACCATACACAAAAACCAATTCCTATGAAATAACTATCTAAATATGAAAAATAAAATTTATAGAAAATATTTAGCATAATATCTTTATTATCTCAGGCCCTACAAGATTTTATAGGCAAGATACAAAAAGTACAAACCATAATGGAAACGATTCTTAAATTTAGTGATCTTATTTACCCCTTAGCCCAAATAACTACATTACAGTATTACAGTTGTAAACTTCTGTACAACAAAACATTCTCTAAAGAGAGTGAAAAGGTAAGCTACAGACTGTCTAAGGTATTTTCCACAAATATAAATGAAAAAAAAATTTGTATCAAGAATAAATAACTCCTTCAAGTTGATCTAAAAAAGAAAGGTAAATAATGCAGTAGGAAAATGGGCAAAGGATATGAACAAGCAGTCACAGAGGAAACACAAATACCCAACAGCCCCTCCCAACTGAAGTGTCAGTGGTGAGCAATTTCCCAATATCTCATCCAAGTGAAGATGCCCAATGCCTGAGGTCCAGAAATTCACTCCTGCACCTTATCCTAGAGAAACTCTCAAGTATAAGAACATTCTTCGTAGCACTGTTTAAACTGGCAACAGGCTCCATTGTTTAAAACCCGAATAAAGATACTTGGGATACTCGTACACATTGGATCAATATGGGAGATCCAAAAATCTATTATATGAGTGAGTAAAAGGAAGTTGCTGAAGGACACGTACAACATACCATTTGAATAAATTTCCCAGATATGCAAAATTATATTACATATTGCTTATGCAGCCATGTATAGTAAAAGTATGGGAACATGTCTGGAAGTGATAAACACCAAATGTTGACAGTGGTCACCTCAGAAGGATAGCAGGGCGATGGGATCAGGGAGGCCACAGGGCTTTCAACTCTAAAATAATGCTTCATTGATCATTAAAACACAATATGAACCCAATGAAAATATGGTCATGCAGTAGCATTGACAAAACTGAGAGATGGGTACATTGGTGTTCATAATATTATTCTCTATACTTTTCTATGTTTGTTAATATTTTTTTACTTTGGGAAAAAAAGAGAAAATTCACTGTCTATATGCCAGTAACAGATAATTTGGAACTATAGTTTGTAAAATCATACTATTTAACATATAAAGTTGTTTTGTTTTTTTTAATATCTAGCTCTGGCTAGAATGCTCAGTGGTTAGAGCATCACCTCACGCACCAAAGGGTTGTGGGTTCGATTCCTGGCCCTGGTGGGATGTGTGCAGGAGACAACCAATTAATGTGTCTCTCACATCTCTCCCAATCTCTCTGTCTCTCTTTCTCTCCCCATCCCTCCCTCCCTTCTACTCTAAAAAGCAATGGAAAAAATATCCTCAGGTGAGGATTAACAAAAATAAAAAATAAAATAAAAAATTGAACAATGTACCTAAGTCTAGCACTTCTCTGTTTGGGGGCAGGGAGAGCTTCAATGGGTGTTAATGTTTCTCAAAGGTCTCTGTGATGAACTAATGTGGGCACACCGGAGGCCTCTCTTAAAGTGCCCAAGTCCTGTGTTAAGGTTCTGAGCAGTTCTCTGGTAATGAAATTTATAGTTTTCTTTAATCCAGCATTTTTCAAACATCTAACAGTAGAATTCTTCTTGTGTGAGTGGCCTCACCTTGGGGAAGGCTGACCCAGTGACCTCCAAGTTCCCTTCCAATTCTCACAGTCACCATTCCAGTTTTGGCTCTGCCAGTAACTTGCTAGATGACTTTGGCCAAATCACCTTTCCTCTTGGGCCTTAATTTATTAAGATATTAGATGGGTGTGTGAAGTTTAGAATCTAAGATCTCTTACCTGTTTCCAGCTCTAAAACCCCTCGTTGGAGCCCAGAGTTAGGATGACATTTCCACTTATTCTTCCCGTCTCAACTCTTTATTATTTAACTAAAAGCACGTTCATGGTAGAAGAATTGCAAAAAATGCACAGAAGCAAAATAAAAAAAGAATTAAATGTGCATGCCACTGTGGCCCTTTCTCCAAAGGTATGATGAGAGCCAGCATTTATGGAGCACTTATGTACAAAGCACCGTGCTAGGATAGGTCTATTCTTATCCTTATTTTACAGAAGAGGAGACTGAGGGTCAGAGAGGTAAAGTGTCCTGGGCAAGGTCAGACAGCTTGCAGGACTCTAACCCAAGCCTTCCTGACTCTACAACACATGTACTCAGCCACTACCACACACAGCCTCCCCATCTGAAGGGGGTCTTCATCCCTGGAGCCATTCCTTTCCTCCCGGTTCCCTAAGTCCTTCGGGATTCTCTCCTGTCCCCAGAGAAGATGTGGACATGATCTCCTCCAGGTCAGCACCATTACTGAAGAAGGATCTGTGTCCCTCCCCCAAACTCAGTCCACCTTATCTCTAGAAAAACTATGACTTGCCCTGGAGAGGGGGAAAAATAAGCCTCTCCCCACCCCAACCCCACCCCTCAAACCACTGGCCTTGGGGTAAATTCAGCAGGCTGTGGACACAAGGATGGTATGTATCTAAGTTTCACATAGACTATTGTCTTACGTGAATGTCCGATAAAGGAAGCACAATGGCTGCAAGATGGGGGCTGGGAGGTGAGATTTCCTAAGTGGAGATTCTAGAAGACAGGCCTGGAGTTCTGAAGCCTGGGTCCCCCTGACAGACAGGCAGGCAGCCGGGGTGGGGACATGAGAGATAAATGTGGGGTGGGGAAAAACGCAGCCAGGGACACCAGCCCAAGAATTTTGGCTGGGACTGGTCTGTTGAGAATGGGAAATGGAGGCAGGATACGTTAGCAATGAACTTGGTCACTGCTATAGAGTCTGAGGGGCTAGGGCAGCACTGTCCAACAGAAATATAATATGAGCCACATATGTAATTTTAAATGTTCTAGTAGTCACATTAAAAAAATAGTAAGTCTATGAAATAGATTGCTCTCACAAATAATGAGCTTCCCTTGGTCTTAGCAGTCAGGGGTTCCACACTCAAGTGCCCTCAGTGCCCAGGTAGGTAACAGAAACAAGGGGATGGCATATAAGCACATTTCATACTTTCCTACAAAAATAAACAGCATAGCAAACGCCAATGTTCTGTTCATTAATGTGACGTCAGTGCAGGAATTCTAGGAAGGGTGGTGCCTGTGGCAAATTAGAGAAAGTACCGGGTCTAAGTTAGCTCTGGCGGACTTCTGCCTCATAGGTATGGGGAATCAGTGTTGCTAGAACTTCCAATTTTTGGAAAGAAGCTGGCAGTTGGGATTTTAAAAAGTTATTAGTCAATTCAAATTTTATTAAAAAACTGGGTGGGCTGGATCTCAACCTCTGGTCTTCTTCAAAACCTTACCCATGCCCTGGCAGGTGTGGCTCGGTTGGTTGAGCACTGTCCCATGCACCAGGAGGTTACCAGTTCAATTCCCGGCCAAAGGGACCAGCCAGGGTTGCAGGCTTGATCTACCAGGGATCATGCAGGAAGCAGCTGATTGATGTTTTTCTCTCTCTCTCCCTCTCCTTTCCTCTCTCTCCAAAAATCAACAAACTATTCTTAAAAAAAACAAAAAACAAAAAACCTTGACCATGCTTTACAGAGGAGGAAACTGAGATTCAGAGTTGTTAAACATTTTCCCAACTTCACAGCAAAGACAAAGAACTAGTCTTGAGGTCATTTCTGCTACGTCTGCTAATAACCAACATCGATTTTTCTCTATTCTTATTGAGAATTTACTAGGTCCCAGGTTCTGTGCTGAATATATGACACCATGAAGAAGATGCTGTTTATGATGATGCCAGATTTAGACAGGGGAAGCCCAGGCTCAGAAAGGTGGAGTAAATTGCCTAAGATGACCTGCGGGGCTTGAACCCAGGTCTGTGTTTGATACAAGACTCTAGATGGCCCCCTCTGGCCCCACTCCCTACCACCTCACCACACTGAAGAACCAGCCTGGAGGCCAAGGCATCTGGTGGTTTTCAAGGTGAGGCTCCTCCAAAGGGCCTGGGGCTATGGGGTAGACAGCATCCTGCACCTCCACACTCCCCCGCTCCCCCCACCTCCATTGTTTCATTCCTGTGAACTGGCTTCCAGGGAGATTTTGTTTGAAGAAAGAATGCCACTTTCATTTTACTTTTAACACATTGCAGACGGATCACGAGAATTCTTGCTTCATATTACACAGTGTTTTACAAAGTATCATACTTTAAAAAGATACTAGCTTGTAAGAACATGTAATAAATAACTTAAAAATACAATGGGTATTTAATTTTAAAGTGTGCGTTTTTTGTACTCATTCAATAGACACTTATCTGGCCACTGGGTAAAGCTAGCAATAAAACTACTGGTCCACAATGTGTTAAGTTTGAAAACTACTGATTGCCCAGGGTCCCTTGGTTTACAGGAGAAGAAACCGAGGCCAGGAGGTGGCAAGTGCCTGATGTCCCTCTGTAAGTCAAGACCAGAGCCAGGCAGAACTGGATCCTGGAGGTCCAGCCTGGCCGCCAGGCCCTGCCTGGGAAACTGCCCACTGGGTGTGCCAGGGCCTCCCTCCAGCTCCTCTGGCCTCTCTCCAGGAAGGGCCAACTGTTCTCTGTCTCACCACTTCCCGGGCTCTTCCTCATGCCTGTTTGGATAACTTTTTCACCCTTTCCTTCACAAGCTCTCTCTGAGGTATGGCTGCCTCTGCTGCCTGTCTCAGGGAATCCTGGGGCCTTGGCAGTGTGGCAGCCCAGGCTTGGCCAGTCCGGCGGCAGACAGTCCTCAAACAGTGGCTGTCTGGGCAGAGGGAGGCCTGTTTACCCAGGGCAGGGCCCAGGCAGAGGCTGTAGCTTCCTCCCCTTGCCACTGGCCCATCCAGCCACTCAGCACACTGACTCGGCTCTCCCCATCTGTATTTGCTCATTCCACAAATATTTATGGAGTGCCTACTGTGTGCCAAGCACTGTTCTGCATGATGAGGATATAGCAAGACAGCCAGATACCCTGCTGTAATGGAACTTACACTGTAGTGGAGGAGACAAACGATAAACAGACCAAGGAATGCAGCAGACTCCAGCACTGTAGAGGATAACAGGGTTGATACTGATGGGTGGAGGTGGATCAGCCTTAGATTACGTGGTCAAGGAAGGCCACGCTCAGTGAGGAACATTGGAGCTAAGACCCAAACTATGGGAAGAAATCAGTTATGGGAAGATCTGGAGAAAGGGTGTCCCTAGTAGAGGAAATAGCAAGTGCAAAGGCCCTGGGGCAGGAATGTGGTGTAACGGAAGGATAGTAAAAAGATCAGGGTGGCTGAAGTGGAGTGAGCCAAAAGGAGAAAGACAGGAGAGGCCAACAGAGAGACAGGCAGATTCAGTTCCCCAGGGGCCTTTTAGGTCAGGAGAAGATCTCAAGATTTCTGTTCAGAGTGACACAAGCTTCTGGGAGATGTTCGGCAGGAATTTTAAACATGATTGTATCCTGAATTTCTTCTCCAGCTTTAACTCTGCTTTTTCCCTCTGTGGCTTTCTGTCCCACGACTCTTATTTCCAGGTACACTTGAGAGTGTTTGAAATAGCATTCAATTATTCCCTTTACCTTTTTAATTTATATTTTTTTAATCAAAGCTATATAGGTACATAATTGAAACAAATCAAATAGTTCTATAAAGCTGAAACTCTATAGCAGTAGTTGCTGGCTACTCTTTCCTGAACCTGATCCTCACCACCCAGAGGCAACTACTTGCAACTATGTTAGCTGGAGTTTTCCTCTGTATTTCTAGATATGATGGTTATGCTGCTACTTCTTGACTTTTCGGTCTTAGGTGTAAGATGTTCATTTGCTGATAGGAAAGATCCTACACACTATTGCCCAATTTGGAGATAAGTCAATATCATTGTTTTCATTGGCATAATTATTCCATTATCATTACTATAATTCACAGCTGATGTCATCTGTACATGAACTAAGGCCTTTCTTTTTTAAAAATATATTTTATTGATTTTTTACAGAGAGGAAGAGAGAGGGATAGAGAGTTAGGAACATTGATGAGAGAGAAACATCGATCAGCTGCCTCCTGCACACCCCCCACTGGGGATGTGCCCGAAACCAAGGTACATGCCCTTGACCGGAATCGAACCTGGGACCCTTCAGTCCGCAGACCAATGCTCTATCCACTGAGCCAAACCAGCTAGGGCTGAACTAAGGCCTTTCCATGTGTTATCTCGGTTACTCTTCACAATAACACTATAAGGTAGGTGACTCAACCTCTATGCCTCCATTTTCTCATCTATAAAATGGAAGTGACAATAATAGCACCTTCCTCATAGGTCACTGTGAAGATAAAGAGTTAATATGTGTAAAGTCCTAGTAAGTATTCTATAAATGTCTATAAATGTACAGAAATAAAACAAAAGTTTTACACATGCAAAATTTACTCTCATTACATGATATACACTATGTTTTCTATCCTATTTTACTTAATTTAAAAATAATATGGTAATCTTTGTGAAATTTCATGAATCTATTTTTTAAAATACATTTTTATTGATTTCATAGAGGAAGGGAGAAGGAGAGAGAAATAGAAACATCAATGATGAGAGAGAATCATTGATTGGCTGCCTCCTGCACACCCCACACTGGGGATCAAGCCCCCAACGCGGGCATATGCCCTAACCAGGAATTGAACTGTGACCTCCTGATTCATAGATTGACACTCAACTACTGAACCACACTGGCCAGTCTCATGAATCTATTTTTGATTAATAACTCATGCTCTTTTCTGATGAACATTATACTTCAATAAAAATATTTTTAAATAGTATATTTTTATTCAAAGAAAAGGCAAAGAATGAAAATAAAAGAAACTGGTTTATTATGTTAACAGCAAATGTGCTAAAATTATTTTATCCAGCACAGTGAGGGTACATTAACAGATTTAAGACTCTAACAGCTTGGATGCTGCTGATTTGTAATTTCTTATGAATACTGTTGAACTGCACTATAGGAATACTATATCTGCCTAAAATCAAACATATGTGCTTCAAAAGCTTTTTTAAAATAATATTTGATATTTAAAGCAAAAGTCAGCAAACTATATTCCCTGGGCCCAAATCTGGCCCACTGCCTGTTTTTACAAATAAAGTTTTATTGGGGCCTGGCTAGTGTGCCTCTTTAATAAATAAATAAAAATAAAGTTTTATTAGAACACAGCCACACCCATTCATTTATTTATTGCCTATGGCTTTAATTTTGCTACAAAAGCAGAGCTGAGTAGTTGCCACAAATCCCATCTGACCTGCAATATTTACTATTTGGTCTTCTATAGAAAAATTTACCAGCCCCTATATTAAAGTTACATTTCAAAACTCTTAAGCTTAAATTAAGTCTTATTCTACTTATTTCTTATTTTATATTATTTATTGGTCTAGCAAATTTTAATAATTACTTTTTCCCCAACATTTTACTTTGAAAAATTTCAAACCTACTAAAGGTTGAACGAATAGTACAGTGAGCACTCATGTATTCACACCAAGATTCACCAATTGGTAGCATTCTGTCACAATTGCTTTAACACTATATATCACTCTATGCACTTTTTAATTAAAATATTTGCCCTAACTGGTTTGGCTCAGTGGATAGAGCATCAGCCTGCGGACTCAAGGGTCCCAGGTTCGATTCCGGTCAAGGGCATGTACCTTGGTTGTGGGCACATCCCCAGTAGGGAGTGTGCAGGAGGCAGCTGATCGATGTTCCTAACTTTCTATCCTTCTCCCTTCCTCTCTGTAAAAAATCAATAAAATAAAATATTTGTTGTAAAAATTATATATTCACATATATATTTGACTCTGTGTGTGTGTGTGTGCGCGCGCATGTGAACACACATGACCTCATGGCAGAAGTGGTCAACTGTATACCAACAAATTCATGCATACCCCCCCTCCCCATTCCCAATAGTTTAGAGCTATTTCTGGGAAAACAGCTGCTTGCTAGGGACCACATATCCCAGAATCCTCTTCACTTGCCAAGGCCAAGTGACTAGTTCTCACCAATAGAATGTGAGTAGAAATGATAACTGTCACTCTGGACTAGGGTCACTTCCGGGATCCCTGGGTCACTCTGAGACAGAGGTAAATAAACTTCTAATTTACATTTTTGGGTGTTTGTTCGTTAGCTAGTATAGTTCTAACTAATGCAACCCAATAAATTGTGTGACCCATTAATGGCTCAAGATGGCAGTTTGAAACATACTGGTCTGGTCCTCTGCTTCCCTGAACATTTTTTTTAAAATATATTTTATTGATTTTTTACAGAGAGGAAAGGAGAGGGATAGAGAGTTAGAAACATCGATGAGAGAGAAACATCAGCTGCCTCCTGCACACCTCCTACTGGGGATGTGCCTGCAACCAAGGTACATGCCCTTGACGGGAATCGAACCTGGGACCCTTCAGTCCGCAGGCCGACGCTCTATGCACTGAGCCAAACCGGTTAGGGCTTCCCTGAACATTTTTGAACCATAGTTCCTTTCATTAAATGTTTCATTGAAAAGTCAAAATGGAGCTTCTATGGTTGAAGCATCTTTACTGACTCCTCCAATGAATATTGTGTGATGATCACTGAGTAAGGCACATGCCTCCTCCATTTCTCAAAAGAAGAGGCGAGAGCCAGCAGAAGGACTAGAGGCCACAAACAGCTGCCCTGGGCCAGAGCCATTTCCCAGGTCTGTGGCCAGTGCAGGTCTGTTCCCTCCATCTCTATGCTTCCCATTTGCTCCCCACAGGCCCAAATCATAGACCAGGCACTGAGAACAAACCCCAGACATTTGAGAGCATCTGAAGGCTTAAAACTAAGCTTTGTCCTGATTCTCCAGCTAGACAGTTGCATCCTGGAACCAGTTGCATATCCCTCATTCTATTTGTTCCACAACAGCTAAATAATGCCTTGTATACAGTAAGCATTCAGTCCCTTTTGCACAGTAGGTATAATAACAATAATAATAACAATAGTTAGAATTTACATAACACTTTCTATGTGCCAGACACATAGCACTTTACATATTAATCTCATTTAATTCTCACAACCCTATAAAGTGGATGTTATTATCATCAGCCCAATAGACAGATGAAGAAACTGAGGCACAGAAATTAATTTGCCTTAGCCAGTTTTGCTCAGTAGTTAGAGCATATGCCTACAGACTGAAGGGTCACGGGTTTGATTCCAGTCAAGTTTGATTCGGTTGCAGGCTTGATCCCCTGCCCCAGTCAGAGCACGTAAAGGAGGCATCGATGTTTCTCTCTTTGTGTCTCTCCCCTCTCCCTTCCATTCTCTCTCTCTCTCTAAAAAAAAAAAAAAAAAAAAAAAAAAAAGAAAGAAAGAAAGAAAGAAAGAGAGAGAGAGAAAGAAAAGAAGAATATATTCTCGGGTGAGGATGAACAACAAACAAACAAACAAAGAAAGAAATTAAGTAATTTACCCAATGCTACACAGCTAGTAGATGGCAATTTGAGCCTAGGCAGTCTGACTCTGACTGTGAGTCTGAGCTGCTATTATATAGCCCTTTAGATGCTACTATAAGAGGTAACAGTATAGGTAAAAGAATGGAGATTTGGTATGAATAGATTTTAATCACGCATTTGCTGTGTGATGCAGGGAAACTTGTTTAACAACTCTGAATCTTAATTTACCTGGTTATAAAATGGGGATAATACTTCCCACCTCGATGGGTTATTGCAAAGATCAAATAGAGGAAACATATAAAGTAACCAGCATCCTGGTCGTTACATAACAGGGGGTTAAATAGAAACAAACTACTACTTCTTCTCGGGCCTACCCTTATGCTGGAGGCATGTGAGTCAGAAAAAAAAATGGAAGGCATAGTTCCTGCACTTAAGCACCTCATAATCTTTATTTTTATTATTGACTTAGAGAAACATCACTTCTCTGTTCCACCCATTTATAAATTCATTGGTTGTTTCTTGTACGTACCCTGGCTGGTGATGAAACCCGCCACCTTGGCGTATTGGAACGACGCTCTAACCAACTGAGCTACCCGGCCAGGGGGCATCTCACAATCTTTTTAGGAACAAGATAAATCATTCATGAAAGAATCAGAAAAGTCCTAAGATACTTCAATAAAAATTGGTTTAGTTGCAGTCAAATGTGGGTAAAAATCAGTGCAGTTTATGGCCAGGCTCTCGGCCTCTGTATTTGCTGTTCCTCCTCCCTCTCTTCTTCTAGTTTCAGCTTAGATATCAATCCACTACCCCAGGGTCAGAGGTCTCTGACCTCTCCCTTCCCCTTTCCCTAAGTCCTTTTGGTTCCCTTAGTGCCCTATTTGTCAGATCACGGCACTGTCTTTGATTGCTGCTGGTCTGTCTACCCCACCACATTGGGCACTCTGCAAGATATGAAGCCACATTCTATTCTACATTCCCCAGTGCCAAGCAGAATGCCTTGCATACAATAAGCCCCCAGTAGTTGTTCATTGAAGAAATGAACAGGTGAACAATGAATAGATGTAAAAGCCTTCCAAGTAGAGACAAGAGGCACTCTGGGCATCCATGGCCTCCTTTTATAAATGAGACAAAGTAAGGCAATGGTTTCCGAATTCCAGCTGACCCAATAGCCAAAATCATATAAGGAACTTAACAAAAAATTAACGATTCTTGGAAGTCATCCCATGAAACTCTGTTTCACCAAGTCTGAAGTGGAGCCCCCAAATAGGTCAGTTTTAAAAAGTTTCCCACATGCAGCCAGGTTTGTGACCCATTGAACCATAGGGGATCAAACTGAAACTGAGGTAGGATGGCAAGATGATGTGGACAGGGTGAAAGGGGAAAAGGGTGGGGAGACTATTTTGGGAATGAGGGGAGGGAGCAGCATGCCTGATGCCTGATACAATCCCATAGCCCGCAGTATCTGCGGTCCTGTCCTACTTTGGGCCCATCAACCCTTTAGGGAGACAAAGCACTTTATAGTTTACCTTTGTCCTTCACAATAACCAAGGTTCATTTGATGGATGAAGAATTGAGGATCAGCTTGCTTAAGTGTCCACCATTGTATAGCTATAAGTGGGTGGGCCACTTAACCAAACTCCTCTGACAACAGTCTCTGATCAAAGGAACTAGGCCTACTCGTATGTACCCAGGCTCATCTAGCACTTAGAAACAGATACAGTGCCCTGATGGAGGATTGTTGACCAGTGGCCAAATCACCCTGTCTCCTTACTTGTCCTGTTCTGTGTACTTACAAGTACTGCTATCCCAGCCCAGCCTAACCCATCTCATCCATCTATCCATCTTTTCATCTACTCACCCATCCATCACCTCATCCATCCACCCATCTATCTAGTTACTTATTCACCCACTCATCATATCCACACATTACATCCATACATCCTATCTACCCATCCATCCATCCATCCATCATCCCCACCATACCCACCCATCCACACATCACATCTATTCATTAATCCATCCACCCATATACCCACCTATCTATCTTCCCAATTATTCATTAATCCATTGGTCCCATCCATCCATCCATCCATCCATCCATCCATCCATCTATCCATCATCCATCAATCTCTCCATTCCATTTCATTCTGTTCAATTCCATCCATCCATCAACACATCACATCCATTTATCAAACCATCTACCTATACACCCATCCATATATTCATTCATTCATTCATTCATTCATTTATCCATTCATTCGTTGAATAATATAAACTCCATCAAAATCTACATGGGGCCAGGACCTGTGGCAGCGAGGAGTATAACAAGAAAAGTTAGACAAATACTGACCTTTCCCTCGAGATTTGAAATGCTTACAAAAATGACAAACTCTCGAAGGCTCAAAATATATACTCAAGGGAAGCTTACTGAAAGGAAAACAAGTGTAGGATATAACAAAGCCAGGAGTCAGGTTGGCACACAGATATGCACAGCATCCTATCCTTACATGGCTAAGATTGGCCCTGAACTTGGTGCTGGGCTATATCCTGGCACCCAAAGCAAATACTACAACATAAGAGTCACAGTATGCTAAATCATGGCAGACACTATCCAGCAGCTATTCCTGCTTCCCTACAACACAGTGGTGTTATATGTATCCAGGACACATTTGGAAATGTCTGGAGACATTTTTGTTTGGCACAACTAATGGGGAGGTATGTGACAAGCATCTAGTAAGTTAAAGCAGAGATGTTGCTAGACAACTATTATGAGAATAAATAAAGTAAGAGACACAGAACATCCATCCATCCAATCATCCAACCAATGTTTGTTGAATACTTGTTATGTTATTAGCACTGCACAGAGGCTAGGATGAAGGGATGGGAGTGGACATCCTACAAAGTGGACAGACCTCGGATATGGTGAGAGGCTGTAGGTACATTATCCTTTGGGAGGAACTCTACGGCCCTAGCCTGGGCTTGTAGCCTGGAGCTCTCCTCCAGAATCTGACCAGCCACAATGAGTCTTCTTCTGGCGACTGTGTTTTAAATTAGTATGAAGCACCTAAGGCAAGCCCAGCCCTTTAGCTATGCAATCTCCTCTAATCGCACCACCTTTTGTGAGATAGGTCCTGTTGTTCTTCACTTTACAGATGAGGAAATAGATTCAGAGAGGGGAAGTGACTAGCTCAAGGTGGGATAGATCCCCAGGCTTTTTTTGATTCTTCAGCTTCTGCTATTGCCACGGCATCACAGACTTCTGCTTGATGGTGGATCAGAGCTCTCCTGGAGCAGTCAGGAGATCAGTCCCTGCTTCCTTGAGGCCATCTGTCCTCCACTAATGACAACATTAAGTACTATTTATTGAGAACTTACCATGTGTGTGGTGCCAAGGTCTTACACCCTTGCTTTCTTTTAGTTATCCTAAGATACTCCATCTCAACTTTGGAGATAAGGTGACCAAGGCACAGAAATGTTGAATAATTTGTCTAAAGTCACAGAACTACAACTGAGATCTACAGGGTTCCAGAGGCCAAGCTCTGTGCATATGTGTGATTTAAGTTGGTTTATAAAAGGCACCTAATTTTAAAAAATCCAAAATGTACAAAAAAGAGTAAAACAAAGAGACATTCTCTTGACCCTCCCTCATGAGAACTGTTACCAGTCTCTTTGTGCCCTTCCACTAATTTTCTATGCAAATATAAACGTCTGTACATATATATGCACATATCCATTTTGTTATCAGAAATGTAACATGCTATACACAATTCTTCAGCTTACTTTTTCACTTAATGTAACTTGGAGGTCCTTTCCTATCTGCACACAGACCTGCATTTATTTTCCACCATTGGGAGAGCATTCCATCCCAAAGATGCATCATGCTCTATTTACCCAGCCTCTACGGTCCAACATTTGGGTTATTTTCAATTTTGGAGTCACCCCCCAGCAGGAGAGCCCGAATCCTTCACCATCAGTAACACATCTCCCTAACCTTGCATCTAAGTTGCACACCAGCATGAGATCATTCTCATTTTCCCACGCCCCACACTGTGCATTGCTTTATACCACTAACCCTTGCTGAATTATCCAGAGCTGATGGCCCTCATCAGAGGGGCTGGCCACCTCCCCGCTTGGGTCCCATCCCACCTAGACCATGACCCAGCTCAACAACCAAGCCCAGCAAGACTCTCCATGGGCTTTAGTTTGTCCTCCAGGCAAAGTGGGGATGATGCTTCCAGCCCCACCCCCTGTGAAATTTTGGAAGAACCCCTGGTATGCATCCCCAGGAAAGCAGTCTCTCTGGGCGGAAATGAGCCAAGCCACTGTGCTAGGACTCCTGCAGGCTCTCCTAGCACTTCCCATACCAAATCCGCCATGCCCCTGTTTGAAAGCTTAGTAAAGCAAGTCACATGCTCCCCCCTGGGCTTCCAGCCCTTCTAAAAGAGCCTTCAGAGGATCTTTGGTCCCCTTAGAAACACATAAGGAGGCATCCCATGGTTTCCCAAACTTAACCATGATCCCGCCCGATTCAGTCCTCCCCCAGTTCCAACCGCTGGCCCCACTCACCATAGGGACTCTCCACTGGAGCCCCAAGGGGCGTGTTCACACTGACCATGGCCGAACCCACCCAGCCGGAGACCTGGGGGCATGGAGGAGCTGGGGCCCCACACACAGCAGCAGTGAGAGCCAGTCCACCAGGAAGGCAGGAGTGCAGCCAGCTGCCACCACCCGGTTATCTTATTGATTCTTCTAATCACCCAATGTGGGTGGATACGTTAAAGAGTAACCAGTCACTTAGGGAACCTGTGGCTGGGGACTGTCGCTGTTGCCATGGCAACGACAACCTGGCGAGATCCGGGGTCCACTTGGGCCCCAGTCCTGCACTCTGGGGTTGGGGACACCTGATGCCAGAAGTAGGGGATACCAGCTCCCCCACCCCCAACTTGAGAGAAAGGACTGGCCAGGAGGGAATGGGGAGGTGAGAGTCCAACCTGGGTTGGGTTTTATGACTCCACAGAATGGGTGTGGCAGGAGGTGGGAGGGAGGAGTAGAGGAGAAAAAGGGGGTGGAGGACTGTAACGTGTTATTAAGCACCCACTGGATGCTAGGAGATGCATATTGGCATTGCCACATTTAAAATATGTTTTATTTTTTATTGATTTCAGAGAGAGGAAGGGAGAAGGAGAGAGGGATAGAAACATTAATGATGAGAGAAAATAATCGATTGGCTACCTCCTGCACGCCCCCTACTAGGGATTGACCCTGGGCAGGTGCCCTAACTGGGAATCGAACCGGGACCTCCTGGCTCATGGGTCAATGCTCAACCGCTGAGCCACACTGGCCAGGCTACATTGCCACATTTAAAATAAACCTTGACGAAAGTTGCTGCTTGAAGTCTCATAGTTGGTACATAGATGGGTTGGAATTACAACTCCTCTTCATCTAACATATATTTATCGAGCAACTACTCTATACTAAGCTCTGTGTTAGGTTCCAGTGGTATAGAAATGAGCAAAGTAGACATCATCCCTACACCCATGGGACTTGTGGGCTAATGGAGAAAATGGGCATTAGTCAGATAATATTAAAAATATTATTGCAAACTGATGCATGCTTTCAGGGATGGAGAAACACAGGTCTGATTCCAAGCCCACGGACCAAAGACATTCTGCCCACTCCCTCCACTGGTCCATTGGTCTCCTTCCCCATTTAAAAGGTAGCTTGCTGCCAAAATCTGCATTCTGGCTTCTGAATGCAGAGCCATCTTGTGTTTTAGCTCGCTTGCATACTAGACACCTGCTACCTGGCTTTTGGGGTATAGTCCCATTTCTATTATCCCAATGTTGGGTCTCATAGCCTGATTTGGGGTTCAGGTCTTCTTCATGTTAGAGAGAGGTCCAAAGAGAGGCAGTAAACCTTTGGACTCAGAAGAACAGAACACCTAGCCCTACCATTGTTTTGCTGTATGGTTTTTGGTAAACGATGTCATTCCCCTATAGAAATACCCACCTCAGGCACTGCTCCACTTCTATGCTAGCTAATTGATACATTCCTCTCTGTTCACACTCTCTTTTTTCCAGTGCGCTTGCTCAGTCACCTGAAAGGGAGCTCTGGTCCCCTGAACAATGGGGCTGTATCCAGTTCTTCATTCCTTCTATTTTATCCCTACCTGTCTTCTTTCCCTTTTGCCCACTTTAAAGCCACAGTTTATGCCCTGGCCAGTGTAGCTGAGTTGGTTGAGCATCCTCCTGTGCACCAAAAGGTCGCTGGTTCGATTCCTAGTCTGGGCACATACCCAGATTGTGGGTTCAATCCCTGGTCGGGGTACATGGTTGGGGTATATGCAGAAGGCAACCAATCAATGTTTCTCTCTCCCTCTCCCTTCCTCTCTCAAATCAATAAAAAAATATATTAAAAATAGTAAAAATAAACCCCATTTCTATCTCTCTTCTCTCTGATCCTTTCCAACCACCTGACAAAAACCCAAGCCTGAATGAACCTAAGTGACTTGCTTTTATCATGCCTGCATACCAGAAGCCAGAAAATGCTAAGAAAAAAAAACACTCAAAGGACAGATGGGAGCCACCATAGTTTCACAATCACCAACTTCCACATGGTACAGAGCTTCTGCTGTCTCTTCTCCTTGATCTTCCATTCTCTACCTCTGTATCAAATCCTTCCTCTCCTCAAACCTTTTCCATTCTTATCCTCAGCAGGATGAGACTTTACTTTCCTCACATAGAAAACAGAAGCCTGAAACCCGGACCTGCCTCAACTCCCCACAAAAATTCACCTACATTTGCACTTTGCTCACCTCCTTTTTCCAGATCCACATGGGTCTGCACCCTACCCTTTCCACTGCTCAGGTGCCCCATGTGACTATGTGTGATTCCTCCTATAGTATATTCAACCTCTCCCTCTTTAGACTTTTAAAATCAACTTTATTGAGGTATAATTTCATATAGTAAAAATGTACCCTTTGTAAGTGCAGTGTTATAAACTTTGGGAAACGTACTCCCTTTATTCCTCTGCAATCAATCCCCCAGGCACCTCCCACTCCAAGCAACTATTGATCTGCTTGCTGTCACTCTAGAATATTAGTATTTTCTAGAATGTCATAGAAATAGAACCAGATGGCATTTACTCTTTTGTGTCTGGCATGTTTGTGAAATTCATTCATCTATGCTCATGTCCTTTTTTTTTTTTTTTTTGCTAAGTAGTATTCCATTGAATGGATATAATACAACTTGTTCACCCATTCACCTGTTGATAGACATTGAGGTTGTCTCCAGTTTGGACTATTATGAACTAAGCAGCTATGTATATTCACAAACAAGTCTTTGTATAGAAATATATTTCATTTCTCTTGGTTAAATTTCTAGGAAAGGAATTGCTGTTTGATATGGTGTGTTATGTTTATGTTGAACTTATAAGATACTCCCAAACTATTGTCCAAAGTGGCTGTACTATCTTGCATTCCTGCTAGCAGAGGAAGAGAGCTCCTATTTCAGTGATGGCGAACCTATGACACGTGTGTCAGAGGTGACACATGAACTCATTTTTTTGGTTGATTTTTCTTTGTTAAATGGCATTTAAATATATAAAATAAATATCAAAAATATACATTTTTGTTTTACTATGGTTGCAAGTATCAAAAAATTTCTATATGTGACACGGCACCAGAGTTAAGTTAGGGTTTTTCAAAATGCTGACACGCCAAGCTCAAAAGGTTCGCCATCACTGTCCTATTTGCTCCACATCCTCATCACCACTTCTTATTGTCAGTTTTTTTTACTTTAACCATGTGCTGTGATCTTTCCTTTTGATTTTGTTTTAAACTAGTTTTAAATGAACAAAGTAATAAATTCACATGTTAACAAAATTGTACAAACAGCATATAATGAAAAATAAACCTTTTTCTTACCTTAGTTTCCACATCACACTCTATTAAACATTTAAACAAATTCTTGTATATATTTCCAGAGATTATACACATACACTGTTGGGGACTGAATTGTGTCATCCCAAAGTTCATATGTTAAAACCCTAACCCCCAATCTGTATTTGAAACTAGGACCTTGCGTGAAACTAGGACCTTTTTGGAAGTAATTAAGTTTAAATGAGCCTGGCCGGCATGGCTCAGTGATTGAGCATTGACCTATGAACCAGAAGGTCACAGTTCGATTCCCCATCAGGACACATGCCGGGGTACAGGCTCCATCCCTTAGTGGGGGGCACACAGGAGGCAGCCAATCAATGATTCTCTCTCATCATTTAAGTTTCTATTTCTCTCTTTCTCCTTCTCCCTTCTTCTCTGAAATCAGTAATAATAAAAAAGATTAAATAAGGTCATAAGGGTGGAGTTCTGATCCCATAGGATTAGTGTCCTTATAAGAAGAGATTTGAGAGAGCTCTCTCTCTCTGCCATACAGGGACACCGTTAGAAGGCACTTGTCTGCAAACCAAGAAAAAATAATTACCATTGGTTAAACCATCCCATGGTATTTTGTTATGGCAGCTTGAGCTAAGACATACACACAAATGTAAATGCATATAAATACAGGAGAACATATTAGACACACTGTTCTGCCACTTGCTCCCCCACCGTTAGTATGTAAGGGCTATCTCCATACCAGCACACCTACCTCGTTCTGTTGAGTAGCTGTGTAGTATTCTATTGTGTGAACATCCTATAAGTGATTTTGCCAGTGTCCTGTTGCTGAATATTTAGGTTGTTTCCAGGCTTTTGCCACTACAAACAGCAACTGTCTTCATACCTGTGTCTTGACTCACATGGTGGGGAGTATATCTCTAGGACAAATTTTTAGAAGCAGAATACTGTCAATATTTAAACATGCGATTATATCTCTTTTATAAAAAAAAAATCCCTCACCCTACCTGATTTGGCTCAGTGGATAGAGTGTTGGTCTGCAGACTGAAGGGTCTCGGGTTCGATTCTGGTCAAAGGCACTTACCTGGGTTGTGGGCTCGATCCCCAGTAGGGGGTGTGCAGGAGGCAGCCGATCAATGATTCTCTCTCATCATTGATGCTTCTATCTCTCCCTCTCCCTTCTTCTCTGAAATCAATAAAAATGTATTTTAAAAAATTCCCTCAATAACATCTTTCCCCAGCTCAGCTACTACATCTGCTCTCTCCTCCCTTTGCTGCTAAACTTTTAAAATAGCGTTCTACACTAGCTCTACTTTCCCTACCTATAGCATAGCCTCCCACTCCCCTCCATACACACCACTCAGTTTTCACTGGCAAGTTAGAATGACTCCATGTCTAAATATTCAATGGATACTTTGCTAGACCCCCAGCAGGATTTGACAGTTATCCACTCCTCCTTTTAATAACCTCTTCCCTTAGCATCCATTCTACAATAGTCTTTTGTTCCTTTTCCTCTTTATCTCTTGACAGGTCATGTTTTTCTACCTGTCCTTAAAGACTGGAATTACTCAGGGTTTAGTTCTAGATTTACTGGGGTTTTTTTCCCTCCTTACTCTATTATCTCTCTTCCCATAATCTCATTCATTCCTATGACTTTATGGCCACCCATACACCTTATACCCGTGCCTCCCAATTCTGTATCTTCAACCTAAATTTCTTCTCTGGAGTCCAGATTCCTACTATTACCTCCTAGATACCTCTACTTATATGTTTCACAGACATCTCAAGTATAATATGCCCCTAATTTCTCTTTGCTACCATAAAAATTCCTCCCCTATACTTTTCATCTTGATAAAATGGTGCACTCATCTACTCTCATTCCTTTGTACCCAAACATTACAAAGTCCCCTCAAATCCCACTTCTTAAACATCTCAAAAACATATCCACTTCTCTTTGTTTCTAATGCCACTACCTTGGTTCAAGCCACTTCATTTCTCACCTGGATTACCAAAATGCCCCTACCTCCCACCTCAGTTCCCATTCTTACACTCATCAAATCTTTTCCCCATTAATATAGCCAGAATTATCTTTTCAAATGCAAATCTGACATGTCATTCCACTATTAGAATCTTGTTATGCCTCCCCATTTTCCTCAAGTGAAGCTCCAAGGTTGTTCATGATTTGGCCCCTACCTCCCTCACCAGGATCATCTCACTCCCTTTCCCCCAACACCCAGCAGGTCTTCTTTAATCCCTGATATTGCCATGTGCTCTCTCCCCCAGCTTCCCACCCACATTGTCATCACTGCCTCAGAGCCTGACCAGCTTCTCTTCTTCGCCAAAAAAATCCGTCTGCAGGAAGACTCCCATGACTACCCATTATAGTTTAGAACACACTCTTGCAATTTCCCGTTCTTCTTCCAGGTAGCACTTCCTGCCATTGTAATAGTACTAGAGGCCCGATGCACTGAATTCATGCAAGGGGCTCGGCCCTCACAGCCCCGGCTTCATCTGGAAGGTCGTTCAGACAGTCATTCTGCTGTTTGGTCTAATTAGCATATTAGCTCTTTATTATATAGGACATTTGTATTCATCTTCTGTTTAATGCCTAACTGTCCCTCTAGAATTATAAGCTCCAGGAATATAGGAACACTACAGATCTCAGGGGTTGACAATGTTTCTGTAAATATTTTAGGCTTTGTGAGACATGCAGTCTTTTGCAACTACTCATGTTTGCTGTGGAAACCTGAAAGCTGCTATCAAACATATGTAAACAAATGAGCATGGCTGTGTTCCAATAAAACTTTATTGAGAAAAACAGGTAGAGAGCTGGATTTGGCTTATGGGCCATATTTTGCCCACCCCTGATCTATATTAATGGCCACTGTTCTCAGAGCTGATAGTTTTATAGCACTTACTATGAGCAAGGCACTGTTTTAAGTGGTTTCCATGTACACATTCACTTAATGGTTCGGATGACCTCATGAGGCAATTCTATTCGTGTCCTCATTTTCAGATGAGACTGAGAGCTCACAGTAACTTAGCCAAGCACACCCAGCCACTAGGTTAAACTTGTACCTAGGCAGTCTGGCTCCAGAGCCTATGCTCTTAACCTTCTTGGTTGGTGAATGTATGAACAAATGAGTAATCAAATGAGATTGGGGTGTGGAAATCTTCAAAAAGTATAATATACTACAGAGGTTTGCAAGTTGGAACAGAGCTTAACAAGCCAGAATACTGAGGTCAAGGGAGATATAAGAGCAGACGAATCCCATGTCTGCTCTTTACTAGCTATTTGACCTCACATATACTATTTGATTCAGGTTGCCACTTACATTTCCAGAACATTTGGGAAATTGACATAGGGTTGGCAAGCCTTTTTCTCCTCCCAATGTAAGGACATTAATCACTTTATTAAAAACCTAACATTTATTATCACAATTATATTATAAATGAAGGAACATTTTAATATCCACACCCCAAATAAAGTAGGAAGATTATAATCTGAGAATAATGAACTCACAACAGTGCCCTGTTTCTCTTATTTCACGCATTTCCAGCATTTGGAAAGGGGCACTCAGTCGAAGCCTCATTTTTCCTGTCTGTGAAATGAGCCGTGCTATAGAAACATTGCACAGGCACTGATCTG
>NW_005871138.1:4306920-4326154 GCF_000147115.1 Myotis lucifugus
GAGACAAAAGAACTTTTGTGTGTTAATGGTATCTGGGTGGGGAAAGGTGGGGAAAGGGGAAGTGGTTAATGGGAATGAGAAAGAATTCTACAGGAGAAATACAGAGTAAGACAGATAGGGACAGAGCTGGCAAGTAGATGAAAGGGAGAGACTAAAGCAGAGAGGCTGAAAGGGGGGAAGGGTAGGATAGATCCAGAGAGAGTTACCCCTGGCAAACTTTGGGGTGCCTCAAGGAGGGGATCACAGGTCTTCTGGTTAATAGCCAGAAGCTAGGTGGCGATTAACTGGTTAATAAAGGTGGTTTTCAGGATTAAGGTTATTTCATAGATACCTTTTATTGGATGGCAAAAGACTTGTGAGTTTGAGACCTGAGAGTCACAAAACTGCTGCCACTGTTCCTTCCAACCATGGCTCTCTGAGAAATGAGTCAATTAAAAACGCAGGCCTCCTTCCTGGAGGCCAGAGAAAAGAAAGATGCAACTGACTACAGAAGGAAGGCAAGGCAGTCGTTTTCTTCTGGCACATGCTAGACATTTAGAAAATGCAATCGGGAAGAAAAATTCTGATCAGTGGAGGGAGTCCAATTCATGTCTTCAAAATTTTTTTTTCCTTGACCCATCTTTAGGGAGGGACCCTTAGAGGATCAGGCCCACTAAAGGCCCGCCAGAGCACAGGAAAAATTTAGAACCACAGGAGCCGGTTGGATTTGAGCCCAGAGAAGCACATATTGCTATTGCAGTTGCCTTGGTAACTGGGGGGGCAGGCAGAACACGGCCTCCCCATCTTGTATGGAGCCTCGCCGATCCAGTTGCCCCTGGAAGAGAAAAGGTCCCAGGGAGATGGGGTCAAGAGACACAAGAGTGTGTGTGAACAACCTTCACACAGGATTCCAAATCTCAGCACCACCACTGGCTGGCTGTGCGACCTTGGGCAAGTCACATCTGCAAGCTTCAGTTTCTTCATCTGTACAACCAAGAGAAGACTTCCCTCTGTCTAGCATAGGGATGCCGTGAAGATGAAATAATGCAGCCACATGTGCATGCGCCTAGCACCATGCCTGGCAAATAGGTGACTCCCCAGTAAGTGTTGGTTTTCTTATTCTTTCCACCACCCCTTACCCCAACTCAGACAGATCTAAGTTCTGGGCCTGGGTCTGGATTCTGCCACCTGTCAACTGGTGACAGAATAAACCATCTCATTTCTTGAGATTGTATTTTGTCCTTTGAATAAAATAAATAAATGAAATGGTATCTGTAAAAATTATGTGAAGACTCTTTGTAACTTGCAAGAGTTCTGTGCAGCCCGGCCGGTGTGGCTTAGTGGTTGAGCATCGACCTATGAACCAGGAGGTCACAGTTCGATTCCTGGTCAGGGCACATGCCCGGGCTGCAGACTCGATCCCCAGTAGGGCGTGTGGGAGGCAGTCAATCAATGATTCTTTCTCATCATTGAGGTTTCTATCTCTTTCTCTCTCCCTTTTCCTTCTCTCGCTGAAATCAATAAAAACATTTTTTTAAAAAAGAGTTCTGTGCAAAGGAGGGCTCAAATAATGAGATGATGAGTGTAATTCAGTCATGGGGGATGTGCCCATGAAGCCTCCTCATGGCCACTGCTGGACATTCATTTCTTCCATGGCCTTAGCCCAAATCTATCCTACCTGCTCCTGAGTTAATCCTTTCAACTGGCCAAGGCCTTTAGGAGGAAGGGGAATGAGGAGCCATTGCTTAATGGTTACAGACTTTCTCTTTGGGGTGAATAAAAAGTTTTGGAAATAGTGGTTGTACAACATTGTGAATGTAATTAATGCCACTGAACTGTACACTTAAAAATGGTTAAAATAGCAAATTTTATGTTATATATATATTTTACCACAGTTTTTACAAGTTAATAATGTAATCCCCTGGCCGGTGTGGCTCAGTTGGTTGAGTGTCAGCCCATGCACCAAAAGGTCACCAGTTTAATTCCAAGTCAGGGCATATGCCCAGGTTTCCAGTTTGATATCCCAGTCGGAGTGCGTACAGGAGGCAACCAATCAATGTTTCTCTCTCACATCAATGTTTCTCTCTCTCCCTCTCCCTTCCTCTCTAACATAAATAAAAAATAATTAAAATTAAAATTTAAAAATATACTAATAATGTAATATAACAAAATCCACTGAATTTTACACTTCAAATGGATGAGTTGTATCCTATATAAATTATACATATCAAAGATATATACATACACACACACACACACACACACACACACACACACACATGTATATATAGTGGTTAAAAAAAAAAAGGAACATCGAACACCACCTTTGCCTGTTTAAGAACAGTCAGTGGTTTCCCATTGCCTGTGCAGTGATTGGCAATTTTTTTGGAAAGGGCAGAGAGTAAATATTTTAGGCTTTGTGGACCAGATGTGTCTACCACATGAAAGCAGCCATAGATAATATTTAAATGAATGCCTTCTCTGTGTTTCAATAAAACTTTATTTACAAAAACAGGCAGCATGCCGTGGCCAGTGTCACTCAGTTGGTTGAGCATCCTCCCATGTACCATAAGGTCAGCCAGTTTGATTCATAGTCAGGGCACATGCCCCAGTTGGGCTCGATACACAGTAGGGGGCATGCAGGAGGCAGCTGGTTGGTGTTTCTCTCTCACATAGATGTTTTTCTCTCTCTCCCTCTCCCTTCCTCTCTCTAAAATCAATAAAAACATATTTTTAAAAAATTGGCAGCAGGCCAGATTTTGGTCATAGCCCGTAGTTGGCCAACTCCTGGCGTACAGAGTCACATCACCTCTTTTGGTCAGGCATTCTAGACTGCTCTAGCAGCACGTGGTCCAGCTTACACACCTCATCTTCCCACAACTCCCTTCTCCATCCCAGCCCACAGATTTCTCTTTTTCTCTCTCTTTCTCCTCTCAAGGCCTAAAATCGTTTCCCCAGCTCTTTCTTGCTTGTGGATGACTAATAAGGTCACCATTGGTCTATAGTGTTAATTATTTTTGCAAATCCCAGTGCCTTATTTTCTTACACTTCAAATGAACACTCTGGGCAGAAATAAAATCTTTTTTTCTCCAAAAGTGATTATTGAACGACTACGAGTAAAGTCAGCCAAAGTGCTTAGAAAAGTATGCACTTCTGGTTTCATATGGAACTTTCATTCATTCACTCATTCATTCATTCACACTTCCAGAGCATCTATTGGGCATCAGGCTTTGTGTCAGATGCTGTAGTATACAGTTTTCAAAAGGTCTCTTGGAAATTTAGGGGCAGGGAGAGTGGGTGATGGAGACACCAAGGGTAATGGAATCAGAGTAGTTCTTTTTCTTTTTTTTAAATTTAACCACTTGGAAAAAAGTCCTACTGCTTAAAAAAAGGGGGGGGGGTGTTGGCATCATTGTAATGGAAGGATATAGAAATGAGTAAGATCTATTTCCTGCCTTTAGAGAGTTTATAACCTAGTCATAATCATGGGCATCATTTATTTACCACGTACTATGGGCAACAATGTACTATGATTCTCTGAGAGCCAGATACTATTAGCTCTGTTTAAAAAAATTGACTGTAGAAATCAAATGCCTTAGCCAAAGTCCTCACTGTGTACATGGCAGAGCTGGGAATCAAACACAGGTCTGGTAATGACAATAAGAACCAACACATATTCTGAGTTTCTTAGGAGCCTGGGGGCGGTTTCTGGGTCAACTTACCTATACTAGTAAGTAGAATATGCATCCATTTTGCAGATGAAGAAACAGTCATAGAGAAACTAAACTACAATTGGAGCCCTGACAGTCTTAATTCCAGAGTCTAAAAATCTTAACAACTACGCTATTAATACTCAATGCTGCAAAAATTTGACATATCAGCAAGCAAACTGAAGAGTTTCATAAGCTGTATGTATTGAAATTTGGTTGTATTTTTCCTTGTCTAATAAAGCTGAGCTACGATATGACATGCTGTCAATAGCAAATAAATAGCTAGAGAATTTATGTTCAGGCTACCAATGACTTCCAGAACATCAGGATAGTAGAATAGAGCCAACATAGGACTTGAAATCAACAGGCTTGTGTTTCAAATAGCTCTGCTACTTATTGGCTTTGCAACTTCTGGTAACCTCTCTGATCCTCAATTTCTTAACCTGTAAGAAGGGAAAATATTTTCCCAGTGTCCTTCCCTTTTTCCTTCCTTCCTTCTTTCTCTTTCATCTCTTCAGTGAGATAATAAGGTGAAAGTATTTTTTAAATGATCAAGGGCTACGTGAGAGTAAAAGTTGGTTATCATTATATAATTTTGTAATTCCAAATATCGTGTTTACTTAGAATTTGTTCTTGTTTCTATCTCTATAAGAATCTGTAATGTTTGCAAGTTTGTATATGATACATTGGAAAGAAACTTCCATTTCCCTTTCTCCATAGTCCATGGTATGAAGACCACTTGTGTCTTCTCTCCCACCACGCTGACTGGAGAGTCTGGGAGAGTCGGATTAGCTGAACATGCTCATTCGAATTCTCCTTCCTTTCCTTTGGGGCCTGCCTGCAGGGCGCATGTGTTTTTGTTTGCTTTATTTCATGTGTAAGCTTAGAGGGGCTGGCACTGCCCTTGCAGGAAGAGGCCTGTGGTTGCCCAGTATTGTCTGTCAATGGGTGTGCAGGTCTAATTCAACAGTGAGATATTTGCAAGCCCACTTGGCTAGCAGATCTAAACCACATTCTCCACTATTGACTTCTTCAGTGTCACTGCCTGTCCACCTGCCTCAGTCCTCTATCTTCCAATAAATTCTGAAACTTGGGTAAAGAAAAAGGATTATTAATGGACTCTAAACCTACCCAAATGTATGGCATTGAGGTTACTTAGAATGGAGGAAGGCAGGTTCCTTTTCTTTGAATTCTGCCCATGCCACCTCAGGATCCACCTTCCTGACCCAGATCCCCCTCTGTCCCAACACTGCACTTACTTAATAGCGTAATTGCAGACCAAGTACACTGCCTGGTGCCAAGTGCTGCCCCAGACGCTGATGCTGCCACAGGTGTGGATGGCACAGCCCAGCCGGTTGGAGGATGCCCACACCATCTGAGGAAGGACACAGACAAGGGGTGCTGAGAAGGATACAGTGGGGCCCAGGTTCCTTGGGGCTGGGAGGCTCCTGCACTTGCTTCAGGGTGGGTGCATTGTGAGGTCTGCCTGTTCCAAAGTGAGGGAACTGGAAGCATATCCTATCTAATAAAGATGGAATATGCAAATTAACTGTCACTCCGTGACAAAGATGGCAGCACCCACAGCCAATAAGGAGAGAATATGCAAATTGATGTGACAAAGATGGCAGCAGCTGGGCCATGGCAACTATGCAGGCATTCCGCCCCGCCCCAGCCGCTCGGGGCCTCTGGGCAGCACGCGGGAGCAGGTGTAGAGTGGCCGGGGCAGGACGCCTGCTATGGGGGGGCGGGGGGGGGTGGAGGGAGCCACAGGAGGGCGGCAGGGCTGGAGCGAAGGCAGAAGGTGGCTCCGGCCCAGAGTGAAGGTGGAAGGTGGCGGTCAGAGAGAAGGCCCGGGTCCTGGGTGCCGGAGGGAAGCCTGTGCCGGCAGCCAGGGAAAGGAAGGCCTATTCTTGCACGAATCTTCATGCATCGGGCCTCTAGTTGTACTGCTCTATTAGGGTTTGGTTTTTTTTTTCTTTTCTTTTTTTCCTAATGACCACTGTTTGAAAATTGTTGTGCTGGAGTTTAAAATACAAACTTTGGAGTTAAATAGCCTTGGATCAGAATCTCACTATCACTAGCTGAGTGCCTTTGACCAAGTCACTTAACCACTCTGCGCCTCAGTTTCTAAGATGGAGGTAATAATATTTCATGGTATGTCAGGAAGGGCATTGGTTTTGGCCTTACATTTCCTAGAGAGTCTCGAATTTAGAATTTTGATATTAACTCCACATGAGTCCTAGAGAGACCAAGAGGACCGAAAGAAGATATTTGACATGCAATTAGAAGTTCCTGTTTTATTTCCTGCAATATCATATTGCATTGTATTTTTATGTGTGATAAGTGCTAACATATTCAATATTAATACTCAAGATATACCATGATTTTTATGATCTTATTTTGGCCTTTCTCTTTTTCTTTTCTTCTCTTTTCTTTTCTTTTCTTTTTTTTTCTCTCTCTCTCTTTCTCTCTCTCTCTCTCTTTCTCTCTCTCTCTCTTTCTTTTTAAGATAGTGGGAGCCTTAGAAAACAGAAAATACTAGAAAATATTTGGACCTATTGAATTCAAAAGCACTCTTGATCTTGTCAGACCATACATCCTCATTTTGGGGTCAATCTGGTCAGCACACCTAAGACACTCAAAATTAGATCCAGTTCATCTCAATTCAACTTTCCAGGAACATGCTTATTATGTAAGAGGAAGTCCATAGGGGGCTCTGTTTTATTTGTAGTTTCTGTTCCACCACATGCTTTTTCTTCCAAGGGATCAGGATTTGTTTTCCCATTAGCCCTTAGTCCTGACAAAGGGGTACCTGGGTGTAGTGGGAGCACACAGGGCCACTGCAGCGCCAGGGGCAGTGTGGGCTGCAGTCCTTTGGGGCTGGAAACAAGTAATGCCGCTTCTCCTCAGACCAAGACTTCACGAGATCGACCACCGAGCGGTACCTGGGGAGGCAGAGAAGATGGAAGACACAGGGCGGGATAGGGGTGGGGGAGGAAAAGTCACTCTGCCACCAACCTGCTCGTTCACCTTGTTGAATGACTGAGTGAAGGAAGGGCAGAGGGTCACTCACCGGCCAGAATGGATGGCGAGGTTCTGGCCCACGAATCTCATCAGCTGTGAGGGCCCATGGGCCCAGATGCACTGGGTGGCCCAGGCCTCAGCAGACCTGGCCAGTCGCTCATCCCAGATCTGGGGAAAGAAAGGCCATGCAGTTCCCCGGGGAACCACCATCATCATCACAACAGTGTCCAGACTTCACATTTTCCTGGTACCATGACTCCCCTGGCCCTCGGAACCCTGCAATAATCCACTTGACAGATTAGAAAACTGAGCTCAGAGAAGGCCCGTGACTTCAAAGTCAACAGCAAATCCACATAGGAACTGACATGCACACCCAGGTCCCTTTTCTCCTCATTAGATTTCAAGATTGGGGCTTTCTGTTGTGAGTGGGGTTCCAGGGTATTGGTCCAGGCGTTCCCAGCAGTTAGAAGTGGCTGAACCCAGGGTAATGGGAAGAGAACTAATTTTTTATTTCATTTGTTATATTTTTAAAATGTATTTATTTTAACTTTAAAAATACTTAATTCAGCCCTGGCCGGTTTGTCTCGGTGGATAGAGCGTCGGCCTGCGGACTGAAGGGTCCCAGGTTCGATACCGGTCAAGGGCATGTACTTTGGTTGCGGGCACATCCCTGGTAGGGGGTGTGCAGGAAGCAGCTGATCGATGTTTCTCTCTCATCGATGTTTCTAACTCTCTATCCCTCTCCCTTCCTCTCTGTAAAAAATCAATAAAATATATTTTTTTAAAAATACTTAATTCAAAAGATTTTTTTAATAATAAAAACATGCACAAGTTTAATATGGAAGATGTCCAAATGAGGAAAAGTGGAAAGTCTCTCCCCTCTATTCTACACTTATCCTGCCAGCCACTGTGCCCCTTAGAGGCAACTGTCGCTGTGAGTTTCCTGTGTCTCCTTCCAGGAATATTCTAGATCTGTACAAGCATATATGATTACATATATAATTATACCGTATATATATAATTTCTTGACAAATGGCAGCATGCTACACATTCTATTCAGCACCTTATTTTCACTTAACAAGATAGGTTATCTTGGCGATTATTCCACATCCGTATGTAGAGAACACCCTCTCATCCTTCATAACAGCTTCATCATTTTGCAATGTATGAATGTTCCAAGTTTTATAACCTGAAAAGTCATCACTTAAAAAAAATACTAGTTTCCTTCCAGCTCTGACTTCCTGGGGTTCTCTGAGAAGTCATTTGTTCCTTCAGCAGATATTGCACAGTATTTCTAGGCACCGAGGACTCAGTCTAGCAAGGAAATGAGATGTGAAACCATCATTACAATCCTGGAGGGTGTGAGGATGTGAAATGGGCTGGAACTTGCTTGGGGCTGTGGCAGAGAAAAGGCTCCTTGAGCAAGGATATCTGTCCTGTGGGCAGAAGCCAGCTAGTGGAGAAGAAATGGGGCACCAGCTCACAGTCTTCTGGGAAAGCAGAGAAATGTTTCCTTCATTCTACCAAGAGGTAAACCGAGGGAAGGCAGAGAAGATGGAAGACACGAGGCGGGGGAAGGAAAATCGCTCTGCCACCAACCTGCTCGGTGACTTTGTTGAGTGACTGATTGAAGGGAGGGCAGAGGGTCACTCAAACCCACGTTCACCAACCCTCCCGGGTCCCTTGTGAGACATCTCTTTCTCTCTGCTCTACACTACCTGCCATATTCAACACCTGCTGAAGTGAGTGCCTTGCACACACAACTGGTGCTCAATAAATGTGTCATTTGTTTGAAAATGGAGGGCCTTCTATGTGCCAGTTGATGTGTTAATAAATGAATGAGTCAGTCAATGAACAAATAAATGTTCTCCCCCTCTAGCTGCCTGCCATTTCTGCTTCTGTCCCCACCCCTCCTCACACCTTATCACTACCTGTCATTATATTCTATATATATTTTGTTGATGTTCACTTTCTACCATCCTCACTAAAATGAAAGTTCCAGGAGGGAAGGGCGTTTGTCCATCCTGTTCTGGGTAGTGTCCATGAGGCTTAGCGTGGTGCCTGGCTCCAAACAGGCACTAGTAAGTGCATGGACTGTTGCAAAAGAATTTGCAGGCTGTTGTGCAGCAAGTTGGGGGTGGGACTGGCAATCTCTTTCCCTAAAGAAATCTGTGGGTGGGCTGGAAGCTTATGTCTCCAGACTGGTCTGGGACAATGGTCCCAGAGGAAGGGCTGTGATAAAGAGAAAAGTTTCCTCCTCCACTCTGGGAAGCTGGGGTCAGAGGCACTAGCCCTGTCTCTTTGAGAGCAGACATCCCAGCTTCCTCTCACGGTCAGCTGCTGGTTTTCTCAGCTGGAGACCCCCAGGTACCAGTCCCCACAGCTCCAAAATCTACCTCCACAGGCTTGTTGAGGATGGTCTGGGGATGGCCATCACACCCCTGGGGCAAAGAGACAATAGCATGGAAAGCTCCAGCTACCACCCTCTGCAGGTCCTCAGTGGGGAGCCAAAATTCTTGGGCAGGGTATTGTGTTGACTAAGACAATAGCCTTTTGCAGCAAGCACACTTGGGTTGGAATCCCAGCTGGGTGACCTTGGGCAAATTAATTCTCTGCATCTCAATTTCTTTATTTGGAAAATGAAGATGACAGTTCCCACCTCTAAGGAAGAGTATCCTCAGGGTATGTGAAGTGCCTGGCATACAGCAGGTGCTCCATAAATAACAGTTCTCTGCCCGACTCCCCGCAGGCCCTGTGTAATCACCTTTGTGCCCTCATCCACAAAATGGACAGACTACATCCTGCCCTTTCCACGTGGTCCAGACACCCAGATACTGGCTTGTGGGGCCAGGTTGGTGAATGGTCCAGCCCTTCCAAGGTTGAGATAAGTGGTGTTTGCTGGAAGGGGGACTGGGGAGGGCACAGGGACTCACCATATACTCCATGTTGGCAGCTGGTGGGTGCACGCTGGCCCTGATGTGGTTGTGATAATCCAGTAAGGCACTCATGTCCCGGGCAGAGATGTGGCGCTTCCGCCGGTAGTGGGGCACCCCCAGGCCACTTAGAGAGTGCACTGCTGTGCCCTCGGTCCAAGCCAGCACTAGGGTGGCATTGGGCATCAAGGTGTTCACTGTCTGGCCTGCCCAGAAGATCAGGACTGCCAGGCCCACAGTGCTGGGCAGCGGGGGCATAGCTGGCTGAAGGGGTCACACGTCTGCCTTGTGCAGTCAGAGCTGGCTGCCTGGAGGGGGTGGGTATAAGGGCACCAAACCATGAGTGTTCTCCAGCATTGCCATCTCAGAGGATGCTAACCCTGGGAGCGTGGTGAAGACCTGCTGACTCAGCTCTGGCCCAACACCCTGTCCTTCCCACCCCAGCAGACTGAGTGGATTGGGCAACAGAAATGCCCAGACAGTAGTTAACCTGGATCAGGACTTGGGGTGAGATGGTGCCACCACTTGAAAGCCAGGGCTCCATCCCACCAGCCCAGAAGAAAGATCTGTCCTCCCCATCCTAGATGCCCTCTTCACCCATCCTGCTTAAAGTGGGCTCCTTCAATGCCCTCAGAGGGGCAGGGCCAACCTTCCCCAAGGCTTAGTGAGGGCTCTCTTGTCCCTGAGCTGCTGCACTTTCAGCAGTAAGGGCAAGACACAGAAAGAAGCACTTTCTGTGGAAGAATGAAAGATGTGGAGAATGAAAGAGGCAGAGAGAAAGAAAAACAAGAAACAGAAATGAGCAAGACCAAAAAAAAAAATACAGAGACACTGAATGGAAGATATAGAAAGGTGGAAAGATACAAGACAGAATGAGAGATGATGACAGGAGGAAAAAGAAAGAACATTGGGTCAGGGGGTGGGGGGAGACAGAAAGAAAGGTAGAGAGAGAGAAAGACAAAAGAAAAAAAAACAGAGAAGAGGGAGAGAGAAATAGACTTGAGAAGAGAGCTAGAGAGAGGTGAGCAAGAGACCATGCAGCAGGAGCTCATACCCAGGACAGGCGGGGGTGGCAGGAGGAGTCCGAAGAGGAGGCAGGGGACTTCTGCTGACACCCTGGCCCGCCTGGCAGCACAGCGACTTTAAAGGTCCCCTGGGAGCTGATGGCATCTGACGCGCCCTGTCCCACAGCCCCCTCCCCTTCCAGCCAGGCCAGGCTTGAACAGGAGGCTCCGCCCACTGCCCATTTGCTGGCTTTCCTCTCCAGCCTCTGCTGTTCCCACTTCCATCTGGAGTGTGCAGAGCTGGGGCTAGGCTGCTGGTCAGGGTAGGGATGTGGCAATGACAGGGATTCCAGGAGGAAATCTCAACCCCCTTTGGGAGACCCAGAGGCTTTTCTCTGCCTCCAGACCCCAACATATCAAGGCCACCTTGCATCCAGTGTATTTTCTGACTGTTTTCCCTACATAGCCCACTGGCCTCAGAGCAGGCTGTTAACATGGCCCATCTCATGAGCACCTACTATGCACCAGGCCTGGACTGAGTGCTTCATATGAAAGCTCAGCCAACTCTCAGAAGCATACACGATAGCTCTCCATTTTACAGATAGAGAAACCAAGTCCCATAGAGGTGAAGGAACAAAAGTCACGCCAGCCTATCTGCAACAATGCAAGGATTCAAGTCCAAGTCTGACCGCAGGACCCTGTGAGTATGTAAAATAGACGCCATCTTTTGTATAGATGCATAGGAATAAAGCCTCAGGGCATATTCGTTGTGATGCTGCTCATAGCACTGTGTAGCCTCATTAGTTAAGCATTCAAATCTCCATTTCACTCACTCACTGGGTGTCCTTGGGCAGGTTACTCAACCATTTTGTGTCTCAGCTGTCATAACGGTACCTACCTAGAGCATTGCTGCAAGGACTAGACAAGTTAACATTTGTGGAGCACTCAGACAGGTCCTGGCACACTGTGTGCATGTGCGTGTGTGTGTGTGTGTGTGTGTGTGTGTGTGTGTGTTGCCAAAGCCCCTTTGCTGTTGTCCTTCTGAGTTAAGAAAGTTTAATTTCCTCCTCTCTGATTAATTGTATTCTCCATGAATAATACACAATACTTTTGTTATGAGAGGGGGATAGACTTACAAGAAAGATGTTACATAAAAAAAAAATTTGAAGTATTTGTGAGTCTTCAGCCTCCTCCTCCAGTGACCTCTGAGAATCTTCAGGCAGAACCAGGTGGTGATGCAGGGCTGGAAGCTGGGACTGGACTACCCAGGCGGGGTCCTCCCCAGACACATGGGATTCTCACTCTAGGCAGCCACCCAGCTCCAGCCTCCATGGCCCAGACAGTGCCTGCTGCCACACACCTTCCTTCTGGAGCAGCTTCCCCCAGCCCAGGCTGGATGCTGGGGGAGGTGGGGCAGGCAGAGCAGTGAGTGATGGGAGCTGCCAACACTGACCTCTGCAGAGAGAAAGAAAAACAAGAAACAGAAAAGAAATGAGCAAGATCACCCCAGAAGGAGAAGAGAGACTGGCTCCCATCTAGCCCCATCACTGGGTATATTCAGTATGCTGGGTATCCCAGGGCAAGTCCCTATCCTTCTCTGGGCCTCAGATGCCCCATTGGAGAAACTGGACTAGGGCTCTTCTGCCTACAGCAGTTGGGATCCGTGGTACACCAAGGGGAGCTCTGCAGCCCAAGGGAGGAGGACACAGCCTTGGCACTTAGGACTCCAGGAGTGTCAACAATTGTGCCCACTCTCTCAGAATGCTTAACATGAACATCTCCCATGTAACTGGCACCTGCATTGGTTCAGAGCTTCACATCCATCTCTCACAGCTAAGTTTGAGGTAGTAACCCCACCCACTGTACAGATGAGGATACTGAGGCACACAGAGCCTCAGTGACTTGCCATGGGGCCTAGAGCTTGTTTGTGTGGTAACTGGGGTTCTGACAGTGAATATCCTCAAGACATTTATAGAATGCACACGCAACTGTGCACACATCACACAAGCACATCCTCCTCCCACAAATTAGACAATCCATTCCACCAGCCCGAGATCCCTTCTATTGTGCACCCCTTCTACTGTGCACCCACCCTTTCACATTTAATATCTGACACATATAAGCTGTATGTATTTGCCCCATCTCAGTGCCTAGCACTGTTTTAATCACTTTTGTGGATAAGCTTATTCGATCTTCAGAGCATCCCTATCCAGTCAGTACTATTGTCATTATATCCATTTTTATATATATGAGGACACTGAGGCACAGAGAGGTGAGTCATTTATCTGCGGTCACACAACCAGTGGGTGGCTGAGGTGGGATAGGCACCTGGGAAGGCTGGTTACCCTGTCTCTCCACAGAGACAGACATGGAAGAAGGTAGGACCCTGCAGTTCCGTCATGCATACAAAGTCACCATCTCTTGTCCTGCATGTTCACACATCCACAGAAACCCAGAAATCACACTGGTGGCAAACAAACAGGGACACCCCTGGCTGCTCCACCAGGTGGAACCTTCTCTGTGTCCTCATTGACTAAGGCAGGTTTCCAGGGGATAAAAATGTTAGAAGGGGGAGGCAGGAAATAATCAGGGGCAACCCAGATGAATGTCCTGGCTGGTCACTACCTTTAGGGTAGGAATACTTTCTCACCCTTGGAATTTTATCACCCTGGATTCAGCTATTGCTCCATCCTCACCCATCCTAGAATTCTCTCTGGGTTTGAGTGAACAGAGGGGAAATTATTCTAGACAGCAGTGATATTCAAGGCAGTATAACTCAGTAGCTAACAGAAAGCCTAGGTCTATGACCCACTTCTATGGCTTACTAGTTATGTAACTGTGGGCAAGTTACTTAACCTTTCTGTGCCTCAGTTTACTCATCTATAAAACAGGGCTGCCTCATGACACTGTTATGAGGATTAAATGAGTTAGTACATCTGAAGACCCTTGACACAATGCTTGGCACAGAGAAAGCAGCCAATAAGTGTTACCTATAATAATAGCTAATAATAATAACAATAACAGTCAATATTTACTTAGCACATACTAGATGCCAGGCATTACATGCTTTAGAGTCATGATCTCATTTAAGCTCATTTCATGGGTTAAATATCAGGATCTTCTTTCTATAGAGGAGAAAGTAGAAACTCATAGAGATTAAGTAACTCACCCAAGTTCACACAGCTAGTCCCAGTGGAAACTGGGTCCCAACGCTAGGTCTCTCTGATCCTTACCCTGCAATAGCTGCTTCTGAGAAAAGACTGTGGGACAGGAGCCTGGTGCTTGAGAGAGGAGACTGAGAAAGCTGGAAGGGCCTTAGGAATCTTCTCAGTCACTCCCTCATTTGCCAGTTGAGGAAGGCGGTTCAGAGAGGTTAAGTGACTTGACCAAGGTGACACTGCAATTGGCAGACTCAGTACTGCAACTCAGATTTACTATATTCCAAATCGAAGTGGAGGAGGGAGGGAGCTTGAAGGAGGAAAGCACATGTAGAAAAACAAAACAAAACAAAACACAGTGGTGATCCAGACCCTTCAAAACTCTCCAGGTCAGCCCGACTGGTGTTGCTCAGTGGTTGAGCGTTGACCCATGAACCAAAAGGTCACCAGTTCAATATCCAGTCCAGGCACACGCCTAGGTTGCAGGCTCAATCCCCAGTAGGGGCATGCAGGAGGCAGCTGATCAATGATTCTCTCTCATCATTGATGTTTCTATCTCTCCAGTCCTCTCCCTTCCTCTCTCTCTAAAATCAATAAAAACATTTAAAAAACAACAAACCAGCACTGCAGGTCCTTCCAAAAGATAAACTGTAAGAAAACAAAAGGGATGGAAGAGGTATTAGTGGAAACAGTTAAAAAACACAAAATTTTTCAATGGTGTAAGACTAAGTTCTACTATTTAGAGATGGGTATTTGGGCAATAAAACTATAAAGAAACACAAAGAAATACTATATAGTAAAAGTCTGGCTATGATGGGGTGGGACATTTGAAAGGCTTATATTTTGTGATCTGACTGGTGGTTGCACATGGTTCACCTTATTAGGTTCTACATTTATTTTATGTGACTTTCTGTATTTGTGTTTTATTTTACCATAAAAAGGATTAAAAAAATAACAGCTGTAGTAATTTATATGGTGACACCTTCCTTCTATTACCGCCTGAACCACGTACCTTCTTTTTAAAGGTTGAGGACATGGAGGTTCAAAGAGGGAGGCAACCTGCCCACAGTCACACAGCAAATAAGTCTGGGAGCCAGAACGCAACCCCAGTGGCTTGGTGTGTCTCCGCAGCACAGCGGTGTTTGGGCTGCCGGTGGCAGCTCCTGACCGAGCAAACAGGATTAGAGAGGTCTCACAGCAGGTTCAGAGAAACCAGCTCCTCAGAAGGTAAAATACACCCAGAAGCACCTCAGGGTGCCCAGGTCTGACTGCTGCTCTCTCTCTCCCCAATTAACAGCCACTTCTTTGGCAAGGTACCTCGTGGATGGTTGGATGGTCTAGTGGACAAGGACCAGAGCTGTGGAGTCAGAGAGGATCCTGGCTCCCAGTGAACCAGGGCAAGTCATAAGCCCTCTCTAAGCCTCAGTTTCCTCATCTGTAAATTGGGAACAATAAATAGGTGCTACCTTATTTGGCCATTATGAGAAATTCAGTGAGACACTGAAAGTGTTAGCACACAAAGCAAAGTTTGTCCAATGTTAGCTATTAACCTGCCCAAACAAACTGCGTGATTCCATTTTCAAGATGCTAAATTATAGGCAAAACTAACTTAGGATGATAGAAGTCAGAACAAGGGCTAATTCTGGGGGGTACTGACTGAGAGGGGAATGATGGAGCTCCTACGGAGGCTGCTGTATCTGTTTCCTATTTTGATCTGGGTGGTGTACATATATAAAAATTCATCTACTTGTATACTTTAGATTTTGGCACTTAAAATTAATTTATACCTCAATAAAAAAGTTAAGAGTTATATTTAGTTTTAAAAATCTTAAAAAGAGCTCTTTCAGCAAGAATAAAATTAAAGTCCTATATAAAAGAGAAAACACACACACCAACAGAAATATCGCATTCCTGTCTCCCCAACACACACTTCCTACCCCATATACATAATTACCCTTCCCCAATACACCCACAAAAACCCCTTACACTGTACACACACATCCAAAGACCCCGATACTCCACACAAATAGAAGTCACTGTCCAGTAAAACAGACACACCTGGCACTCCCACTCAACCTCACAGCACATCCCTCTTCAAATATAAATGCTTTCCCACTCTGGGTACATGGGAACACACCCTACATGTAAACACACAAATGGAGACACAGGCAAACCAAACCCATAGACTGAACTGACTCCATGGGCAGCTTTGTGAGTCAGACAGACGTGGGTCTTGGCCCCACCACGTCCTCACCATGGGACTTTGAGGCAAGTCATGTAATTTCTCTGAGCCTGTTTCCTCGTCTGTAAAATAGGTTTAATAAGATCTCTCATGAAATGAAATAAAATTAAAAAGGAAGAGCATGAGCAAAACAGTTCTCAGAGGCTGAAGGAGTTTTGTCTAATTTGTTTCTGAATCATGTCAATATAAGTAAACTTGTGTGTGCTGTCAGTTCTCACCAGCTTAATGTACAGACACAGTATGATCCCAATAAAATTCCAACAAGGTTTCTGGAAGAAGTTGGCAAGTTGCTTATAAACTTCATGTAGAAGAGCTATGGCTCAGGAATTTTCAAGATATTCCATTAGTCATATTAGTAATACATGATGATTAAGCAACCCCCCTAAAACTGAGTAGTTATCTGGGTGAAAAGAGAAGCTGAAACACTAGGGGTGAGCCAGAGAGACAGCAGTACAAGGAGAAGGGAACAGCACAGGCAAAGGCTCTGAGGCAAGAGGGAATTTGGTCCATTTGAAGAACTGAAAAAGGGCAGGTTAGGGAAGACTCAGAGGGTACAGAGAGTGTAAGAGGTGGACTGAGAGATCAGCTCAGAGGTAAGCACGGGCTGTTGCTTGCAGGTTGGCGGCCTTGAATGCCTCACCAACTGCAGGGCTGATGAAGACCTGAGATTCTCCTTCAGTGCTTGGCCCTATTGGGGCATAGGGACTGGGGGCTGGGAGGGAGGTGGGCAGACCAGGGCTTAGTTCTTCAGGAAAAGACAGCGCCTCACCCAAGTTCAACCTAGGAGCTGATATCCCATGGACCCCAGAACCCTGAAATCTGGGGGGGGGGGTGCGGGGGGGCGGGTCTGTTTCTGTCCTCCTCTCTGTAAGGATTCCAAGCTGGGTGTTTGCAGGGCTGCGCCAAGGAGCCCCTCAACCTCCTGGGAGGACTAGCCCCCTCGCTCCTCCAAAAAAGTGGGGGTGGGAGCTGGAAGGTGTGGATGGCCACGCGGGCTTAACCTTGAAGGGGCATCCCATGCTCCTGAGCCCTGGCCCCGCAGTCTGGGGCGTGAGGCCACCGGGGCCAGCAGCCGTGCCCTGGGGGCCAGCAGCCGGAGGACTGGAGAATCCTTGTCTTGGTCCAGTCGGACAGCTGCACCGCCAGGTGTGGCTGTGGAATTTGCTGTATTGCCGGCCTGTGCAGCTGGAGCGGAAAAGCCTCCGCGTCAGCGCCCCCAGCCTGACCACCGAATTCCTGCGCGGGGTGTGGAGCGCCGGCCCTGCGGTCACATGCCAGTGCGGGACCCTAAGAATTCAATAGGGCGGGGTGGGAAGGGGCCTGTGGGACCCTCTGAGCCTCCTTGCAGTTCAGTGGCATGAGAACTGAGCCAGACTTCCATCTGCTAAACGGGGACCGTGCCGCTTTGCCTTGCCTATCTCACAGGCTAGCTACCATGAGCAGTCAAAGATGAACATCTTCTAGAGGTGAACGCCGATTGTGCACTTACTGTATACCTGACACCTAGTAAAATAAAGTTTCATTTATTTATCTGGGCAACAAAGTTAGCACAATACCGTTCTCATTTTTAGGTGAGGAAACAGAGATAAGGACTTACCCTAGGTCACACAGGTAAATTCTGAATCTAGACTTGAACCCGTGTCCGTCTGACTGTGATCTAAAACATGGCCGCTAAACCCTATCAACTGCTACTTGGTGAATTTGCAGAGTGCTGTGAGCAGGTGAGCCATTATTTTTGGTCAGAGTGGCACTCCCCAAATCTAGGAGGCAGTGTGGGTTAGTGGTTAAGCACTGTGCCCGTGGGGCATACCAGCCTAGTTTGAATCCTCACTGAGCTGGATTGCTAGCTGTGTGACTCTGACTAGGTCATTTTCTCAGCCTCTGTGTGCCTCTGTTTCCATTTGTAGACTGGAGTAATAATAGTACTACCTGCGGGGCTGTTGTGAGAAGGAAGAGAATCAAATACAGTTGGCCCTTAAACAACATGGGTTTGAACGGCATGGGTCCACTTATACTCAGATTTTTTTCAATAAATACATACAGTTCTGTAAATGTATTTTCTCTTATGATTTTCTTGAAAGTATTTTCTTTTCTCTACCTTACTTTATTGTAAGAATATAGTATGTAATGTACTAAACATACAAAATATGTGTTAATCGACTATGTTATTAGTAAGACATCCAGTCAACAGTACTTCAGTTTTAGGGGAGCCAAAAGTAATACACAAATTTTCGCCTGCAGGGGGATTGGTGCTCCTAATCTCTGCGTTGTTCAAGATCAACTGCACAGTAAAGCACTTAGCACAGTGCCACTGGACACTTAGTTAAGGCTCAATAAAACAGTGATTCTTTTTAGAACCTAGGCATTTTATTCTCAGTTTGGTGTTATATAATATATATATATATATATATATATATATATATATATATATATATATAAAATTTCATAAATTATGAATTATAGCCCTAGCTGGTCTGGTTCAGTAGATAGAGCGTCGGCCTGTGAACTGAGGGATCCTGGGTTCCATTCCGGTCAAGGGCACATACATGCCTGGGTTGCAGGTTCAGTCCCCAGTAGGGGGTGTGCAGGAGGCAGCCAATCAATCATTCTCTCACATCATTGATGTTTCTATATCTCTCTCCCTCTCCCTTCCTCTCTTAAATCAATAAAACATATATATTTAAAAAATAAAATAAATTACGAATTATAAGCAAGACTTATAAAATATAAATATGTACTTTAATGAATATTTTTAAAGCAAATATCTATGTGATGACCCACAGGTAAAGAACTAAGACATTGCCTATAACCCCAAGCCTCTGATCTCAATGTCCTCCCTCCATCCTATAGGTATGCGGAACTGGGATACTAGTTCCCTGCTTTCCCCCTCCCTCTCCCCACCTAATTTTACCAACAACTCTTTCAGGCAACAACTGCCCCTCCTCCCAGGCCTCAGCCTTGTGACGGCCTGAGAAAGGTCAGTTTGGGGACTGCAAGAGGATCCTCAAGGCTGCTGGGGATGGCTTAGGGTCCCTGGCAGCCCTTTCTACTGCTCTCCCTCATTCCTGCCCTCCCCCCCTCCCCCACCAGCCCTTCTGATCTTGTGCCCAACGGGGCCCAGATAATGAGCAGCAGGAGGTTGTATACTGGGAGGCACAGCCAGTAGATACAATCCGCACCCGCG
>NW_005871138.1:4326254-4422762 GCF_000147115.1 Myotis lucifugus
CCCCCCCCCCCCGCCCTTAAGCAGGCAGGCTGGCCTCTGGAGACAAAGGTTTTGCTCAACTGCCTCACCCCAGGGGGGACTAGTCATCCCATCCAGCCAGAAAAAGAGGTGGCCAGAGGTTAAGAATGGGGGAGGCATTGCAGGGGAGAGCTCAGAAGGAAGGAATTGGTACAAGGGGACGAATACTTCTGCTGGCTGGCCAGGAGCTGTAGACAAAGAGGGCCGCCCGCCCCCTGGGAGAATTACTGGCTGCCAATCTGCCCTGCCAACCCAGAGTGAGTGAATTATTTCACACATACTAGCCAACAAAGGGACACCTGCTGGTTGCTCTTTCTGTAATGATCTCTTCCCACTGTTCCTCTGGCCAGCTCCAGCCAATTCTTCAGAAATCAACTCTTCCAACAACTCTTCCCTGAGTCTCCCTATCCCTATAATAGGGTCCTCTCCTCATGGCCCCAAGCATCCTCTACATAACCTATTATCATTCTACCTCGGCATCCTTCAAACTTGATGGACCAGAAAACTCCTTCCCCGTTATTTATAATCAATTTCATAATGATTATTTTCCATTGTTTCTCTTCTGTTCATAAAGAAGCAATTTAAATTTTAAAATAATTTCCTTTACATCACATATTAATAAGGATTTATTTTTTTAAGAAATCCTCACCCAAGGATATTTTTCCATTGATTTTTAGAGAGAGTGGAAGAGAGAGGGAAAGACAGAGAGAAATATTGATGTGAGAGAAACATATCGACTGGTTGCCTCGTGCATGCTGGAGCCCTGACCAGGGAGGAGTCTGCAACCCAGGTACGTGCCCTTGACAGGAATTGAACCTGGGAACCTTCGGTCCATAGGCCGACGCTCTATCCACTGAGCCAAACCAGCTAGGGCTTACTAATGATTCTTTAACATATTAACAAAAAATTTTTTTTGCATGTTTAGTAGCTGCCAGACACAGTTCTAGATGCTTGAGATGCATTATTGAATAAAACAGGCAACGTTCCCTACCCTCTGGGGCTGACATTCAAGTAGGAGAGACAGAAAATAAACACATGAATAAATAAATCATAAAGTATGTTTAAAAAAGAAACTTTGATGGCATTCCTAATCCATAAAGACCTCTTAGTTTTTGCCACTTAATCAAGTGATACAGGCCAATTTACTTTTAAAAATATATATGTTTTTATTGATTTCAGAGAGGAAGGGAGAGGGAGAGAGATAGAAACCTCAATGATGAGAATGAGAATAGAATCAATCATTGCTCGGCTGCCTCCTGCACACCCGCTACTGGGGATCAAGCCCACAACCCAGGCATGTGCCCTGACCGGGAATGGAACTGTGAACACCTGGTTCATAGGGAGATGCTCAACCATTGAGCCACACTGGCTGGGCCAGGCCAAATTACTTTAAAACATATCAAGATCATTGTCAGAATAGAAGCCTCTTTTCTAATGGAAACATTTTTTTTGTATTCTGCCCCAGCAGACTTTAATCTTATGAATCAGTGATATTAGAATATAATATGGTTATAAAAAAGAAAAATTCTTTATAGAAAGCAGTAAAAACTTACATTTCCTTTTACTTAATCTCTAGTTTACATATATCCATGCCTGGCCAAAGTACAATCATAAGCTCAGATGATTTCCATGCAACCATTCCACAAATTTAGTGATTTTATATTTTTCAAAAGCATTGCCATCAAAATAAAAAGACAAGTACAAGTGATTTTCAAAAAAATAAAAAGGCAGGTTATTAATTTGTCCAAGAGAAACTCAGACTTCAAGATAAATTCTATAATCTTGAAACTCTTTTAACAAGTGACATAAATATAGGGTTTACTTATGAAATTACATTTAGCATTCAATAAGAAAATATTACTTTTTTGTAGCAGACATATTTTTCATTCTAGTTCTCCATTTCTATAAACATGAAGCCATGTGCTTCTGTAAAACCTGACTCTAAGAAACCTAAAATATAAAATTCTGAACAAAGGTCAAAGTTATGATAATCTGATTTAAAATTTTAAACCTTATGTGATGGGTTTTTAAAGCTTTAATTGAAAATGCTGCTCAGTATTTATTAAACTTTTCTCGTTATGAACATCTTTATTAGTTGAGGTATTTCTTTAGCAAGAAACTCATCTACCTTTTCATTATTCAGTGGCTTAGTTCCCATAGGAGCAGCAGAATAAATGCTTGATTCTTTACCTTATTTACTAGTTTTCAAAATAATGAGTTGATTCCTCCAAAAGTGGCCATAATGTTTTTTGAGTGCCATTATGAACCCATGGATTTAAACAGATGTGTGTTTCCATCCATTGAAGTTATTATTCTCATTTATGCTCAAATTGTCCCAGCTTTGGCCTTTGGGAGCCTTTTTGTTGGTTCCTGTGCCCTCCTGAAATGACCTTGCCAGTCTTTTATTGCTAACGGCTTCCTTGCTTTCTGGTTTGACCAGATGGTCCAGCCTCAACTTGTACATTCTGGGAAATTGTACCCTGGCCAGTGTGGCTCAGTTGGTTGAGCGTCATCCCCTGCACCTGCACTAAAGGGTTGCTGGTTCAATTCCTGGTCAGGGCATATGCCCAGATTGAGGATTTGATTCGCCCTTGGGATGTGTGGGGGAGGCAGCAGATCGATGTTTTTCTCTCTCTCTCCCTTCCTCTCTCTCTAAACTCAATTAAAACATATTTCATTTTAAAAAATGTGGGAAATTTTATCTTTTAATTGTCTTAAATATGAAATTATTAAACATCGGAGGTCCTAACGTCTAGTCCCATGCTTGGTAAATGGTTAATAAATGCTGGTTGGCTGAATAAATTAATTATTATCACCCTCACTACATTTTAAGTTCCTTAGGCCAGAACCATATACGTCTGGCAAGTATTTGTTGAGTAGATAAATGGAATGAAAACCAGTTAGGTGATACCAATGAAAGTCTTAGGCAGGGCAGAACCTTGATATTTGTGGTCCTCTATCACCCTCTGGTGGGGAAGTGCAGAGCATCATCCTCCAATGCTTTAAAATCTAGTGTTTTTCAAACTACGTATAGAGCCCCATCCATTAGTGAATTGTAAAATTAATTCTGTGGGTCATAACCAGCATTCCTAATTGAATTTATAATTGAATAGAAAATATCAGAGCACCTTACACAGAGTAGAGGCAAATTCTGTCACAAACTGTCATAAAGCTATATTTATAGCTATATCTATGTATCCGTTAGCATATATATTTATTTATATGCTACATATATACTTTTATGTGTGGGCTGGACCACAACCAGTGATTTGTTGGGAAATGTGTAAGTATACATGTACATAAGTTTGTTATAGGTTTTTCTTAATATAAAAAAATATGTAGCACATAGTTTAGAAACAATGAAATGAGCAAACATCCTTAGTTGTAAATCCCATATAGCTAAGTAATTCTCACAGAATGCTCTCACTGATTTTTGCTGGGCTCTTGCATCCACAGCCAGCCTGTAGTTTCCAGTCAGCCATGTTTTGACCAATGGCGTTGCATCTGATCTGTAGCGCCTGCCCATTTCCTGGGTGTAAATACTCCCAACATGGCGACTGTCACTGAACATGGAGTTGGGAAGAACTGCACCTGGGAATGTAACCTAGTTTGGAAATAGCGTCTTTGCAGATCTGACTAAGGGTCTCGAGATGAGATGATTCTGGACTGAGGGTGGCCCTCTAAAGCTAACGCCTAGTGTCCTGATCAGAAACAGGAGAGAAGACACCGAGGAAGGAGGGCCACGTGAAGACAGGAGAGGCGGGAGCTGTATGGCGGCAGGAACGCCAGGGGCTGACAGGCAGCGCCTGGAGCGAGGAGAGCGCCCTGGGGGGACCTGGCCTCAGGGCCTCCGCAAGGACCAGGCCTGCCCGCGGCTGCATCTCAGGCTGCTGGCCTCCACGTGGCAGGTCATGCATTTGTTTCCCTCGGCCATCAGGTTGGCGGTGATTTGCTATGACGGCCCCGGAAACTGATCCAGTAGCAAAGGGATGACCCCGGGGTGGGAAACGCTGAATGAGGCACCCCCCATGCCGGGGAGTCTGAGGACTTCGCTCCGTGATAAGCTGAGGACTGAGTTCCCAATACCCTCATCTGAGCTCCTGAACAGGCCCCGGACCAGCATTTTCACTCACTACAAATAAGTGTTTTTAAAATGAAAATAAATTTAATAATTTAAATGTAATAGTTGTTTTACACATTTATGTTCTAATGGGACTTGACCTCACGTCCCTATAACTGGATCACCATCGTGGCCCTCGAGTTCACAAGCTAACTCTTGTCTCGCCATTTTACAGAAGGCTCGGGTGGAGGGGGTGCCTCGCGTCTCCAGGAGAGACTAACCGGTGCTGTGACCGCCGTTCTAATTCCTACAGAGCGATATTTATTCTTCCCACCTCCAGCAAATACTCCCACGGGCGCCTTTTCCCCAGACCAGAGCAGGACGCGGAGGCAGGGGTTCGAACCTGCACAGTGGGAGCGTGTCGCCCGGAGCAGGACTGAGGGAAGCGAGAGGCGGGGAGCCTGGAGCTCGGAGACCGGCGCGCCCTGAGGCCGCCAACGGCCGAGAAGGGGAGCGCGCGGACGGGCGCGAGCGCTCCTCGGGGGCGGGGCCCGCGGGTGGTGCGCATGCGCCGGAGGGAGGCGGCGTTCCGGACTGGGCTCAGGGCGAGACGGTGGCCGAGAGCGCACAGGGCGGCGGACGGTGGCCGACGAGGTCCGGCATGGAGCACGTAGAGCGCTGCGCGTGGTTCCTTAGGGGGACGCTGGTGCGAGCGGCCGTGCGGCGCTACCTGCCCTGGGCGCTGGTGGCCTCCATGCTGGCGGGCTCCCTTCTCAAGGAGCTCTCCCCGCTGCCCGAGAGCTACCTCAGCAACAAGCGCAACGTCCTCAACGTGTGAGTGCACCCTGGGTCCTCCTGCCCCCGCCATAGCCGCCCAGCTGTCGCCTCGTCCAGAGCTGGGGGCTAGCTGCTCTGATGGCCGGGTCAGTGGAAGGGGAAGTCCTCCCGATCGCGAGAGCATCTGCACGCGTGTCGCGGCCGAGGGACCCCGGCACAGCTAGTGTCACCAGCAGCTCGGCGTGCACACCCAGCCCGGGCAGCCCGGGCGGGTGACGAGCAGGGTGGTGTGTGGCCGTGTGTATGCAGGGGCGCAGGGCGGGGAGCGGGTGAACCAGCCGAGGTCGCTGCTCCCCCGCCTCCCCTTGCAGTCAGAAGTTGGCCCCTGCCCTGGGGAGATGCCCCCTCCCTGCTGCCTGCGGGTGTCAGTCCCCATGCCGCCACCCTGACCCCCGTGCCCCCAGCGTCTGACAGTTCCATCACCGCCGGTGAAAGACCCGCCCCCCCTCCGCTTTGAGAGCCCGGTCCCAGCCTAGGACGGAGCCCGCCCTGCAAGGTAACCGCGGAGGCGTGGAGCCCTCCAGGCTCTGCCCTTTCCCCTGGATCTCCTTGGACTTTCCCAGCCACTCAAAGTTCATGGCAGGGACCCAGGAAAGCCATCCAGCTGGGCTCTTTGAGATATCGCCTTCACCGCACCCACTCACTGCTTTTGCTTTCTTTATTTCTTTCTTTTTTAAACTCCTGGACTATTGCACAAAAACACTACTGCAGTAGGTAAACGCTGACATTTCTTCCTGGTGCTGTGGCCCTAGATTCTTTAGAATTACAGTGTCAGCAGCGTCTCTCCAAATCAACCCAACTTCAGTTATCGACTTAAAACCCCGGTCTCTGTCCCCAGCAGCCTTGTCAAAAGCCTGCCAGGTGTTGGCTCTGGCAAGATCTGTATCAGTCTCAGGGGAAACATTTGGGATAGGCCCTGGGTGGTGTCTTAGACACCTTTGGAACCCAGGACAGGGTTGTCCTGTCCTTGGCCACCTTCCTTCCTCACCCATGTGGAGGCTGGACTAAGACTAGGTGATGAGAGTGGCAGTCGCCCCAAGTCTCTTGCCGCTGGTCCCCACGTCAGCCACCTTTGACAGCACAGGGGAGGCAGATGAGGCAGCTGCTGCTTTATCTGGCCTGGGAGAGTGGGGAGCCAAGCAGCCTGGCAGACAAGGCCCTGTTGTTTGCCAGTAGCCATGGATCCTGGCGTTTTGTACCAAGCTTCTGTGCTAATTCATGGAAAGGAACCAGGGAATCATGGGCTCGGGAAGGGATTTAAAAAATCACTGGGTTCCCTCGGTGCTATTTGATAGCTGAGGAAACAGGCCTAGAGAAGTGTGGCAATAAGGTAAGTCAGAGTCAGGATTTGAGTCTGATCTTCTAGTGTGAAGTCAGGCTCTTTTCCGAGATCGTTTTCTGCCACACAGGAAGGAACCCTGGTGTAGAAAAAGCATGGGCTTTGGGACTGGCCAAACCTTGGTTTCATCTGTGCTTGTGGGTTGTGTGAGTATGACCCTGGGCCAGTTTTTCAACTTTTCTGAGTCTCAGATTCTTTATCTCTAAAATGGGGAAAATGATACCTTCCTCCCAGGGAGTGTGAGTGTTCAATGGGAAAGTGAAGGTAGGTGAAAGCTCTTGGCCTATGGCAGATGCTCAGTTATTATTACTTTCCTGAACAAATAGCAGAGTGCTTAAGATCACAGACCCTGGATTTGAATCCCAGCTCCACGACTTGTGATCTCCACTTTAGGCATGATACCTCTCTGGGCCTCAGTTTTCTTGTCTGTAAATGGGAATAATAACAGTCCCTACCAGATGCAGTTGTTAAGGACTAAGTAGTTAATACATTTAACGTATTTAGTAAGTTGTCATCTGTAGCTTTTATCAACTTTTCTCGTTTTCCCTCGAGAGTCTAGAGACCTGGGTTGTGACATTGTTTCCTCTCTGCCATGTGCCCTCTCTTCACTTCTACTCTCCTCCTCTGCCAGGTATTTTGTCAAAGCGGCCTGGGGCTGGACCTTCTGTCTCCTCCTGCCTTTCATTGCCCTCACCAACTATCACCTGACAGGCAAGGCTGGCCTGGTCCTGCGGCGGTTGAGCACCCTGCTTGTGGGCACGGCCATCTGGTACGTCTGCACTGTCATCTTCTCCAGTGTTGAACACTACACGGGCAGCTGCTACCAGTCACCAGCCATGGAGGGGCTCAGAAAGGAGCCCCAGAATAAGCAGCAGTGCCACCAGGAAGGGGGCTTTTGGCACGGCTTTGACATCTCGGGCCACTCCTTCCTGCTGACCTTCTGTGCCCTCATGATTGTGGAGGAGATGGCTGTGCTGCATGAGGTGAAGACGGACCGAAGCCACAGCCTCCACACCGCCATCACCGCCCTGGTCGTCGCCCTGGGCTTCCTGACCCTCATTTGGGTGTGGATGTTTCTGTGCACTGCCGTTTATTTCCACAACCTGTCCCAGAAAGTATTTGGCACCCTGTTCGGTTTGCTGGGCTGGTACGGGACATATGGGTTTTGGTATCTGAAATCTTTTTCCCCAGGACTTCCTCCCCAGACCTCTCGTTTGAATTTGAAGCAAGACAGTTATAAGAAATAAAAGAGAAACAAAAGGAGTGACAGCAGGACAATGGGTAATATATTTTTCATTTATTTTTCTTAATTATTTGGCTAAATTATTGATCCTACATCAGAGAGGAAGCTTACCAGGCAGTTTTGGTGGGTGATGGTGGAGTCTGGGAAGTGAGTTCACTCTCCAGACTGTTCTTGGCGACATCACCGTGTGTCACAAGCGCCACCATTTCCAGTTAGGCACTTTTTGTCCCTGGCAAGACTTGACCTTAATCTGGACTGTCCCTTTTGTCCCTAGAGGGCACTTAGGCTCAGTGAGAGTGCAGAATCAGGAAAGCCTCCTTTGTGTGGCCGAAGGGGAGGCCAGGGCCTCAGGACTCCTCTGCTGCCATTGTTCTCTCCCTGTTTCTAGTTTCCTTTTGTTTTAGTGGCTGTTGATGCTGTTATTTAACAATATTTCCCTCGGGTCAAAGTAACCAACTGTTGCCTGAAAGACAATGGTTTTAGTAATTGTTTCATCTGTGGAATGTTAAATATTACAACTGGCTTGTGATTAGCTATCAAAACACTTAAACTGGAGTGCCTCTCCAAGTGAATATTGGATGATTTTCATGTAATGAACAGAGAGAATTTTCCGTCATGTTGTCTACTATATATATTGATGTTTGAAGCAATAAGGTTAACTTTTCTTTCTTATATTTTGAGTGAATGCTTTATAGTTTTTAATAACAACTCTGCATTTGTTCTTTGTTGACAAAACTCCTGAAAATAACTCAAACTCCACTGCTGCACTTTGGCAGACGTGTGTAGATTGCTTTGAGGGTTGTTGTTTTTTTTTTAGAACACTAACTTTTTATAAACCAAACTCTTGGCTTTATGGTATTAAATTCTACCTTGTGAGGCTCTTTTCTCTGTTAAGAATAAAACCAGGAAGTAGACATTTTAATAACAACTTGATCAATTTTAAGCCAAGTCAGAGTAATTTTACAAAATGTGTAATTGCACTGAAACTTTCCTGACCACATGTCATTGGTATAGACTGACCTATGCTTCAGAGTCATATGTATGTTGATCATTTGCTGTGGCCTAAGGCATTTTTACCTTTTGGATATGATTATGATAAGTCAGAAGCGAAGGGGAATGTCTTCCATTGCCTTTGATGGCAACAAACTAAGCTGTTTGCACAGATGTTCTTATTAAATGGTGGCATGACTTTGGTTCCACCCTCCTCTTATCTGTACCACCATCAAAGGCAAACTAAACCTGGGCCTATTCTATTGGTCTTGAAGCCCCCTTTTATGTCCCCTTTGCAGCCCTTCTCAATTTCCCGCCTTGTGATTCTGTGGTCTTGATTGTGAGAATGCTGGGAAGGATTAGAAATCCTGTCACCTCCACCTCACAAAGGCACAGTTATATGCTCTGTGATAAGACACCCCCTTCCCCTCCCCCAGGCTGTCTCCTTAAGCCTTTCAAACTGAACCCCTTGCATATTGGATAATCATCTTTGAAGCTTCTTTGATGCCCCCATTACCCCCCAGTTAATAGCATATAGATAAGCACTGCACTCACTGGCTTAACTCAAGTTCAGGTCATTAGAAGCTTGAGCTCTGGAAAACCTTCAGGATACATTGTATTTCACATAATGATTTATTTAAAATATGAAGTTCGTATCCCCTTTGTATCCAGTTGAGCTGCAAGTTACCTTGTATCAATCAAAATGTGAGGTGGCCCAGGGCTGGTGTGGCTCAGTGGTTGAGTATCAACCTATGTACCAGGAGGTCAGGGTTTGATTCCCCATCAGGGCACATGCCCAAGTTTCAGGCTTGATCCTCGGTGTGGGATGTGCAAGAGGCAGCCAGTTGATGATTCTCACCATTGATGTTTCTACCTCTCCCTCTCCTTTCCTCTTTGAAACCAATTTAAAAAAAAAAAGATGATTATTAAAAAAAAAAGTGAGGTGTGTTACCTTGTACCCGAAGAAGGTAACAGAAACACTGGCAATGAAATTCTGGAGGTGTCACCCTGGTGATTTGGGGACATTGATAAAGGGCAGTGGCCCCAGGAGATTAGTTTTGCTCTGTGGAGTGGGAGTGGGGTGGAAGTGGGGATGGGGTAGGTAGCAGGAGCTTGTGGAAGGGGTTGAAATCTCTCCAAAGTTTCATGTTCAGCACCAAAAGGCAACAGGCACAAGGTGACTCCAGAAGTTCATTTGTCACACTTAAATCTCTAGACATTTTTCTCGTCTGGGTCTGAGTCCAGCTCAGCATTCAATAACTCTGCAGAAAGTATCCATTACTGAGCCTTGCACATTGATTAGTCTTCCACTGCTTCCTGTTCATTCTTAGCACCCTTGCCTTCTTCTTGGGAGCATGCCCTCTGTCCCTATGTGAGACAGTTTGGTGCAGCTGAGTTTGGGCTTAGGCACACGAGATGTGGGTTCAACTCTTGATACCACTGCTGAGAGCCATCTGACCATGGGCAAGCCTCATTTTCCTGGTGTAATACAGAGGTGATGCTGTTAGGATTCAGGGAAATGATGTGTGTAAAATGCCCAGCACATGTATAGCCCCCTACCCCTTTTTCTTGATTAAGTCCTTTAAAATTTTTTGGCTCCTCCAGAGAAGGCAGGGAAACTAACATCTTTTGAGTGCCATTTGGGGGGTCTGTGTCTCCTGTTGAAATAGGCTTGTATTGTCTTTTGAAAAGTGTGTTGTCCCCAGGCGCTGAACAAGAGGCTTTTGAGGGCATCTGTGATCCCAGAGTACTGCCATGCTTGTTTTGCCTTTCCACATGGAGGTTCATTCACCGACGCCTCGTTTTCCACATGCATCTGTCATAGTCTGAGTACCAGATTGTATTTAGAGAATGGCTCTTGCCACTGTTATATACACACAGATCGTATGTGTAAACAAGCAAATTAAGTAAACTGGAGATAATGAAATACCACATTCCAGCTTCTGCGTGTTCTTTTCCAATACCTTTAAGGAAGTCTGCAACCAGTAAAGCTCAGCCCACTTTATGAAAGTAGCATTAATTCTTTGTTGAGCTACTCATTGTACATAGAGTATTTCATGGCTGTAGTTAATTTTATTTTTTTCTCCTAAGTCCTGTAAACTAAATATGTGTTCAGTCATATGTTTAGCTTGATTTACTCCTTCCCTCCACCATCTCCGTGTCTTGAAGTCCTGGCCTCTGGATCATCCAGATGTGGGAGCAGTTTTCTTGGCAGGAGAAGAGGTAAGCCTCATGGAAATAACACCAAAGAGCATTTACAAAGTTCACTCAAATGAGGTCATCTTTGAAAGTGCCTCAGAGCCCTGGAGACCTAGATGCGGGTGAAGGCTATTAGTGCCTTTTAGTGCCCACTCATTGGCCAGCCTGACCTACTTGGGCAACCCCAGGTAGTGTCTGTCGAAAGCTCAATGGCTCCAGGATTAGAATCTCCTCACACAGCAACTTTCCTGTTCACATTCTTTCAGCAGCAATGAACCCTTCTTGAGTTCATACCGTGAGCCAGGAGCTGGGAAGGATGATAGATTCCCTCCCTCTTGGACTTTGTGGTCCGAAGTCAGTCCCTTTGGAGCCTAAGGTGTGTGCTGGGGTTGCAAAGGTAAATTAGATACACCCATTCCTTCAAGGAATTTTCACCATAAAGTGTCTGAGTGCTGGTTAAGGTCAGGGCATGGGAACATAAAGCAATGGACAACCAGCTGCACTGAGAAATGAGGGAATGTTTTCACAGAACCTAACAATTCTTTAGGGTCTTGAAGGATAAGGAGGAATTCAAGCAGTTAGGGCTTCCAAGGAAGTAAGAACAGCATGCCCAAGGACACAGCTATGCTGCCATAATTTTTACTCAGATGTCCCTTCTCAAGAAACCTAACTCTCCCATCATTTTCAAAAGCAACGGAGATGGAAGAAAGGCAGACTGACAGGACTGTTTGAGCCGGGTCCCACCACTGCTTTTTCGTATTTTCTGTGTGACCTTGAATCAATGACTCAGCATCTCTGGGTCTCCATTTCCGTAGCTGATAAATGATGGTAGTGGACTGAATAACCTCACCAACTCTCCTACTCTATTCTGTTTCTCTGTGCTGTTTGATGACAAGTTCTTCCAAGCTGGTTATGACTTTTATTTTAGGAAACAACGTGAAAAGAAACTCCCACTCAGAGCTGAGGTGGCAGCTGGTTTCCTGGGTGAGTGACGGAGGAGCGGCCCTCTAGATGCACTTATCACAGCCCCCCCTTTTCTCTGCGTTGGCAGCCTGTTGTCGTTCAGACCTTTGCATGGGTTCATACGGGGTTTCTGGACATGGGAAGCTGAACCTAGTTCCCAGAGGGGTGACCTACAGAAGTCTTTTTAAAAAGTCTCCAAAATCAAACCATTTTTCATAGCTATTAAGGAGAAGGTAGTTTCTGTTAAGAGAAACCCTGTGCAGTATAGTCATCTTCAGAAATTGTCCCCTCTAGCAAGTTTTAAAGTTGAACACACAGCACAGAAAACAGGTACTCTCATAACTTGGGGTGTGGTGGTAAATTGGTACAACCTGTTTAAATGATAACCTAGTAGTATTCAAACTTGAACTGTGTAGACCCAACAATCTCAGTCTAGGATTTGGGCTATGGAAATGCTTGTAGAAGTGGACAAAGATAAGTACAAAGTTCTTATGCAGCTCTGTTACAGTGAAAAATTGTCAGCTCAAATGCCAATCAGTTAAATAAATTATGGCAACTCTGTATTAGCAATATAATGCAGTCACCACAAAGAATAAATGTTATATTTAGTGTGGAATCTGGTGGCAGGAAGACTTGGTTTTGTGCTGACTGTAACTTACAGCTGTGTGCCCTCAAACAGGTTAGTCTCTGAGCCTCTGTAAATGGGGATGATAGTGCCTCACCTCTTTCAACATTCACTGCCCCAGTAATTGAGGAGCTTCAAGTAAACCAGGCACTGTGCTAGGCACCGCATGCATTTGAAGAGACATGGTGCTTTCAGGGGGTTTACACTCTAGTTGGGCACAGACAATAAAATGAGCAACTCCAAACAGGGTGCTGGGCTCAGAAGCAGAGTGCCCCCCAAACTGCCCTAACATTGTCACAGCTCAGGCAGAGATGATTTACACAAAGCTCTTAGACAAGCGAAGGAGTCGGGGAGGTTGGCATGGACTCAAGCCAGACTGCCTGGGTTCTAATTCTGGCTCTGCCATACACACTGGCTGTGTCACCTTCAACAGTTCCTTAACATCTAGGCCTTGGTTTCCTCATCTGTAAAATGGGGTAATATAAGTACCTACCTCATATAGCTGTTGTGAGGACTAATTGAATTGATACTTGTAAAGTCTTAGAATAGGACCTAGTATATATGTGGTGCTATATAAATGTCTTTCAAGTGCACAGTAAGTCCCTAATGTGCCCTCATTACTGTAACCACTTTAAATCAGGACAGAGAAACCCCATTCCTGTAGGTGTTTCCATTTTGATCCACTCAGAGGTAGTTAAAATGTAGTCAATGAATGGGGAAGGCCATGTCCCAGTGATCTAGCATGGGAACGGAGTCTCTAAGGCAGCATTCTAGTTTCCAGATTAACTAGAGGGTGAGGGAGAGCAAGAGACAAGTTTTCCAGGAGAGCTAAAAGGAAAGGATAGTCGTGTATCCATGGGGTCCTTTTGGCCAAAGTAGAGCATTCCCCTTTTTTACCCTCCGTTTGAGGTGCTGTCCATTCCCAGGCAACCCAAGGGCTGCCTGGTCTTGGTTTCCAGGCTGCATATTTTGGGGAGACTGACTGGAAGCCTTATCATGGAGCCTTGTTACTTCCCTTGTCTTCTCTGCTTTGGCTGCCTGGGGAATGTGTGTCTGAGTGCTCAGGAGGTAAGTAGGTAGGGGTGCCTGGGAGCCACCCTGATTAGCATCTTAATTACTGGAGCAAAGTTATTCAGGCCTTGCCCTACCACGCTGCTGTGGCCCATTTCCCAACCACTCCTTTCATCCCTTCTTGCCTCTGCTTGCATTGACTGAGCATGCTGTTTGCCAGGTATCCCTGTGCAGCTGGGGACTGAGGCCGGGGTGAGTGGGTGGGGTATAAACGGACTCTCATCTGGAGTTTTAGAGGCATTGGACTTGAACAAGTAGATTGCATCCAAATCCTGCCTACCAACTCCTCAGCTGTGTGATCTTAGGCAAGTAACCTAGCTTCTCCGGGCTTGTTTATTGTCTTCACTAGCTGAGCATAGAGTAGAGACCCCCAAAAGCTAGTAACCTTTGAAGCCCTAGCAAAGGTCAGGGCTGTGCACCACCCAGTTAATCTAGATACCACCCAGTTAATCTAGATAATGGTAGCTGAAGCATCATCCCCACCTTAGTTCACTTAATTCCTTAGATACTTATGTAAATCCTTGTTGATTATTGCTGATTAGATATTCTGCCTACTTCTGGAAATTGTCTGCTGATGAACTAATCTGTGTGTCATTGAAATCTCATTACCTAAGGGCTACTCCATATCAATAAAAGGTTGGAACGGCCTGAGCATCAGTGGAAGTCCTTCTGGACTTGCCCACCTGGTCCCCCAACATTTCCAAATTGTCTCTTGTCTCTTTTCTCTCTCATTTGTGTGCGGCTCCTCTTTTCAGATCCCAAACCCTAGTCCACGCGGGACGTGGAAGGAAACACACAAAACAGCTTCTCCGGGCTTGTTACTCATCTGTGAAAGGGGGATAATTCTTTCTACCTCACTAGTCTTTGACTGGCTTAATGAAATCATAGATGGGAAAATATATTTTTTTCAATCTTTAATTTCTTTATTGATTAAGGTATTACATATGTGACCTTATCCCCTCATAAACCACCTCCCCCCCGGGAAAATATTTTATAAGCTTTAAAATATCGGGCATCTATGAGGGCTGCTTATTATTGAGGAGATTTATCTTTACCTAATGAATGTCTCTCTCAGAAGCCTGGGCACTGTAACTCCATCAGGTGGTACAATTTTTTCGGATGTGGTTTCTATATAAAAGCAAATCAGCATCATCTCTGACACTTTGCATTCAGCTCTTGGTCTGGAAAATGTTATCCTATCGGTGGGGGCCACCAAAAGCCCTTAGCTCTACTCGGCAGGGCAGCAGTAAGCAGCATATCTTCACTTTCTTACAGTACATGTCAGCTTTTCTGTTCTCTGTCATTATCTAGTCCAGCAGTCGCCAAATGGTGGTCCGCGGATCACTGGCGGTCCGTGAGGTCTGAAAGGTTGGCAACCACTGGTTTAAGGAAACCTTTGGAGCAGCAGTCGCCAACCGGTGGTCCATGGACCACTGGCGGTCCATGAAGTCTGGAAGATTGGCGACTGCTGATCTAGTCTGTAGAGACCTGGATTATCCTGATGTCCCCCTAAGAAAACACTGATCCACCACATTGACGACATCATGCTGTACCCGGTGAGCAGGAGAGAGCAGGTACACCAGATGCTTTAGGAAGACCCAGGCATGTCAGAGGGTGGTATATGAACCCCATGGACATTCAGAAGCCTGGCACCTTGGTGAAGTTTCTACGGACCTAGAGGTTAGGAAACGCCAGGTTATCCCTTCCAAATAAAAGGCAAGTTGCTGGTCCCTAAGAAAAAAGCACAACTGGTAGCCCTCTTTGGATTTGGGAGGGAATGTACATGCAATTGTGTGCTGCTCCAACCCATTCACTGAGTAACCCATACATAGGACAGCCAATTTTGAATGGGTCCCAAAGCAGATTTAGGCCGCAGTGCAAGATGATCTGCCAATTGAGCCACACGACCCAGTCGATCCAATGGTGTTTAAGTTGTCTGTGATATTTAAAATGTACATTTCCTTTTAGCCCCCAGCAAGCCCTAATAGGAAAATCTCTGCCCATCCCTAGAACTTGGAACAAAGTCATGTCTTCTTCTACAAATAATTATTCCTTTAAAATATAGTGTCTGGCTTGCTACTGGGCTGTGGTAGAGTCCTAATACCTGATCATGAGACACCAAGTGACTATGCAATCTGAACTGCCCATCATGGACTGGGTGTCATCTGATCCATCAAGCTATAAAGCTAGACATGTACTGCAACATTCTATCAAGTGAGACTGTCACCTATTCCTACCACATTGCCACCTCTTCCTCAGTCAATACCTAAGGCCCCATAACAAATACCCTGTGATCAATTGATGGAGGAAGAAAAAGCTCAGGCCTGGAACCAATTGGAAGTGGATGGTTGCAGCACTATAAGAAGGCCTGAAAGATATTGGAGAAGGGAAATCCTTTCAGTGAACAGAACTTCAAGCAATACAGTCGGCCCTCCATATCTGCAGGTTTTACACCTGCAGATTCAACCAACTAGGGATCAAAATATTTGGGGGGAATGTTACTTAAAAAAATTTGATTTTAGAGAGGGAGAGGGAGAGAGAGAATCATTGACTTGTTCCACTTATTTATGCATTTATTGGTTGCTTTTTGTATGTGCCCTGACTGGAGATCGAACCTGCAACCTTGGTATATCAGGACAATGCTCTAACCAACTGAGCTACTTGGCCAGGGCACACTGTTGTTGATATGTATTGTGTAGTTAGGCCTACGATGGCTGCATCTGTACTGAACACGTACAGACTTTTTTTCTTTTCATTATTCTCTAAACAATACAGTACAACAACTATTCATGTAGCATTTACATTGTATTAGGTGTTATAAGTAATCTAGAGATGATTTAAAGCAGACAAGAGGAAGAGTGTAGGTTATATGCAAATACTATGCCATTTTATATAATTACGAGCATGCATGGATTTTGTTATCCGTGGGGGGTCCTGAAACCAATCCCCCACAAATAATGAGGGACAACTCTACATATGGTTGTCTATCTAGATAGAGATAGAAGTTCAGAAATATGGATCTACACATATTCATGGGATGGATGGTTCGACTGTATGATCAGGATTGGAGGATTGGTAATAAGGAAGTCTGTGAGAGAAGGTATGTAGATGGATCTTTAACAGTGGATACAGAAGAAGAGGATAATTGTATTTTATGCAAATATTCCCCCTAAGAAACCCACTTCAGAGGAGACTCTCAATAAATAGGTGAACCAGATGACTTGTTCTGTAGATGTCAGTATTTCCTTTCCCCACTAACCCCCCTGTCCCATCACTTGTGGGGTGCCTCACATGGGACAGGTTTTGCTCAACAGGCTCACATATGAAATGGCCAGTAATTAAGCTAGAGGTTATAAGTGGACACAATAACATGGACTTCTCTTATCAAGACTGATTTAGCTAAAACCACCGTTGAGGGCCCACCTTGCATGAATTCCTGATATGGCACCATTCCCCACCTAGTGGCAGGTTGATTACATTGACCTCTTCCATCACGCAGGGAGCAGCAATTTGTATATTCTGTATATGGGTTTGCCTTCTTTGACCACATGCACAGACACCTTGGTTCCAGTCTTGATATTCCATACAATACTGCTTCTGACCAAAGAGGTGACATTACAGCAAAATAAATGTAGCCATGTGATTATACCTATGGAATTTTCTGGTCTTATCTAGAAGCAACAGACTTATAGAAAATTGAGATGGCCTAATAAAGACTCCCTTATAGGGACAGCTGGGAGACACTGCAATGTTGGGATGCTGTCTACAGGACACAGCATATACTTTGTACCAACCATAATGCTATTTCTCCACATGCAGGAAACATGAATCCAGCAATGCTGAGGTGGAAATACTTTCACTATTGCACAAAATAACCCATTCACAAAAATGTTGCTTTCCACCCCTGAAACTCTGGACTTTGATGGCTAGATATTATAGTTCTCAAGGAAGGAATGCTTCTATTAAGGAAAACATTGATTGCCACTCAGTCATTTTGAGCTCCTCGTACCATTGCAACTATAAGCAAAGAAGTAGGTTACTCTACTGGCTAGCATGATTGGTCTGATCACCAAGAGTAAATTGGATTGCTGCTACAGTGGTGGCATGGAAGACTATATGGGAACTAGAAGATTCTCTGGGTGCCCCGTTATACTTCCACATCCAACAGCAAAAGATTAATAGAAGACTACAACAGCCCAAGTCTGAATCATTTCACCAGTAAAATACCCTAAACATGAGGTCCAGGCTGGGGCAAACAAAAAAACCCAAAACATAGAATAGCTAGTGGAAAAAAAGAGAAATTATAAATATCAACAATGGCCTTGGGATCAGTTACAGAAATGAGGGCTGAAGCAACTATGAGTGTTTTCTTTCCTGCTTGTCATATACGTATATATATTTCATATAAGGATTACTGGTGATGGTTAAATTGATGTTTTAATCTATATATTACAGTATATTGAGGTGTGCCTGTGATCTCTGGGACTAGAGGTGGACCAAAAAGAGACTCTGACATCATCCAGAGTGATGTTACTGACTGGTGGGGCTTTGTGGGTCTCATTTTTAGAGAGAAGTTATACCCTCATTTCAGGAGAGCATTGGTCCTGTTAGAATTAAGCATGATGTTATTGTCTTTGAGTGGAGTTTAATTATGAGTGGGAGGGTCTGCGTGGATGTTTAAGTAGCCAAGGGGTGGACAGTGTTAGATAATGCCTCAAGTATCTAAATGTTGGCCCTGGCTATTTTTTTCTTTTCATCTTGATGGAAAAAAATTCTTATACATTTTAATAAAATAAATAAAACTATGCCTTATGTTCCACAAATTATACCTCTGGTTTAAGGATCTTGGGGCATTTGAACACATTTTTCTCTGGGTAATTGTGAGGACATGTGCCTTGGGAGCCCCCTGACAGTCCATGTACATAAGCAAGTGTCTGTGAGCATGCTCTGTAAACTGTGAAGCACTGTCCAAGTGAGGTGGGTTTATGTCAAGAGCAGAACTTTGCAAAGTCTATCCAGGAGCCATCCCTACACTCATCAACTTGAAACCTGAACTCACGGATGCTGAATCTTGTGTCTCCACCCCTCTGATCCCAGCCTTTGGAAATGAGAGCTAGATGGACAACACAGGTTTACAAATGAAAAGCAACTGCTTCTCCTGGATGCTTTATTGGGGGCTTTCAGTGGTTTCTAAGCATGAATGGCAGTGACACTCAGACCTTCTCCCAACATGCAAAAGGCACAGGAAAGTGAGACGACCAGGTGGGCAGCATAGGTGAGGAGATCCCCCTGTGTGGCATGGTGGGGCATGCGAGGCACCCCACAAGTGATGGGACAGGTGGGAATTAAAGGAGATGGCTTTGGCAGAGGCTAGGAGAGGGACTTGAGGTTCATCTACCTCCAGACCCACCCCTGCACTCGGGCCGGACTGACCTTCTAAGACTGTGAACTTGGCTTTTGCTGAAAGTCCACCTCACATGATGGGAAAAATCAGCTCCAGGTGGGAAGAGGATGATGGATGCTGCCTTCAGGGATTACTGGTAGAGTGCCAAACCAAACTCACTGGCCACAGCAGGAGGGGAATGAGGGTGTGCTCATGGTGTCCGTCCTAGTCCTGGTTTGGTGGTTGGGTGCCACTGCCTTGGCTTGAGCCACTGCTGTCTCAGTCCATGTCCAGGAGAAGAATGAAGTCCCTTCCGATCTTCACGGGCCTCCCATGGAGTCTCCGGGTCTCTAGCCCCACCCAGAGGTACCACTTAGAAGAGTTGAGTCTTGATGTTGGCTTTGTCCTGTGGAAAGTTCCCTGGGCAAGAGGGAAGGGGAGGCGAGGGGTCAGGCCCTCTGAGCCCCCAGCACCTCCCAGAATCTGGGCCCTGATGGGTGAAATGGCCTGGGACTCACCTCAGATCCTAACCAGTCCCCACAGTTCCATCTTGAGACCTTGAATCAAAAGAAAAGGCATTCGTGCTTTGTTTCTGTTCTCTCTCTCACTCTTTCTCTCCTTCAGTAGAGCCGTGGCTTCAACTCACGGCATTGGCAACGTCTACTTCTAAACTATGGAATGTTTTCACACTGACAATAGAATTACTCCGAACAAGGGGTGGGGAAGGGGCTGTTCAAGTGTTCATGAGACAGTGCATTACTGAGAGCTCATTGGGAATCACACAGCACAGAGACACTGACAGTCAGACACCAAGCCCAGGCCTGGCTCAGCTCTAGATGTATTTTTTCTTGAGGTACCAGTAGGCAAAATAGCCCATCCCGCCCAGGGAGCCCATGAGGAAGGAGGCCCCAAAGAAAGATGGCGGTTTCCGCTTGACCAGCCGGAATGCATTGGGGATGACGGCCGATAGCAAGGTGGTATGAATGTCGCCGAGAACTTTCCGGAAGGCAAAGCGCTTCTGGACCCTCTCAAAAAAGGACTGCAGGTTGGGCCGGCTGCCGTCCTCCCAGTATTTCTTGGACAGTCCCAGGAACTTGAGGCGGTGCAGGGTGGCTCCCAGAAGGACGTCGGCGAGAGTGAAGGCACAGCCGCAGAGCCACAGCTCACATTTCTGTCCTAGAGTGGAAGAGAGAGGAGGTGGGGGCAGGAGGGATCAGCTTTTCAACCCCATGCACTCGCTCCTCTCTCCTTGACTCCTTTGATGTTTGTCCGCCTGCCATGGTGTTTCCCCAGGGTCATTCACTCCTACACAACTTTAATGATTTTGCCGCATCCTTTTACTATCCCTATCAATTTTTTCTTTAAATCAACTGAATTTTTAAGTGCAAGCACTGAACTCTGTGGCTTCAAGATTTAGATACTGCCCTGACCGGTTTGGCTCAGTGGATAGAGCGTCGGCCTGCGGACTGAAAGGTCCCAGGTTCGATTCCGGCCAAGGGCATGTACCTTGGTTGCGGGCACATCCCCAGTAGGAGGTGTGCAAGAGGCAGCTGATCGATGTTTCTCTCTCATCGATGTTTCTAACTCTCTATCCCTTGCTCTTCCTCTCTGTGAATAATCAATAAAATATATTTAAAAAAAAAAGATTTAGATACTGGGAAACAGGAGAAACCATTGAAGAAGCATGAGAAGGAGTGGCCTGGGAGGTGCGAGAGGCCCACTAGTGTGTAGTGTCGTGGAAGCCAAGATAAGAAAGTGTTCCAAGGAGAAGGGAATACTCAGCTGTGTTCAGATGCTGTGGAGAGGTCAAGTAAGAGGAGGCCTGAGAATGGAGATTATATTTGGCAGCTGGTGACCTTGACAAGAGCAGCTGGAGTAGATGCTGACAGTGAAAGCCTGGTTGGAAGGAGTTCAAGTGAGAAAGGGAGGAGAAGAATTGGAGACGGTAAGCAAAGTCACTCATTCAAGGAATTTTGCTGTAATGGAGAGGATACACTAATAATCTGACACAGGTCAAGAGTGTTTTTGTAAGTTGGGAGGAAAATCTAGCATGTGGATCTACTCTCCTCCCTTCTCCTTGCTGCTTCGTGCCCCTGAAGAATGACTCTGGTTCCAGGGGGTTCCGCCAATGGGGAGCAGTGGCAGGAGGGAGGACGGTGGTGAGAGTGAGGTCAGAGTCTTACATCCCTCGGTTTCCTCTCTGCAGGTCACTGTCGACTGGCTGCGTCCCTAGAATGAAAGCTACAGCTTCTGTCAGGTGGCCCTCGCTATGCAGTCTGTCTGTCCAGTTCCTGACACTGCTCCCACCTCTCACGACCTCAGGCCCAGGATACCACGCTTTTCCTTGTGGTTTCCCTAAATCCTGCCCACATATTTATAAACAGACCCTATAATAAGCCTCCTCAATGACCAATTTGGGGTCACCCTGTGTCCTATGGGGTCCTGCCTGGACCACACCTCTTCTGTCCTTTCATGGACTTTGCATCGTTGGTCCTGCATCCTTCTCCTTTCACTGGGTCATTTCTGCCATCCTGAAAACACACCTTGTATCTACTATAAAAGAAAAAATTGCTCCCTTTGCCCCGAACACTTCTTCAGCCCCCACCCCATTTCTCTATTCCCTTCTACAGATAAACTTCTCAAAAGAGTTGTCTCCACTTGGCCACACTTCCTCCCACTCACTCTTCAGTCTTTTGTCCCGAGTTCAGTGAAACTGCTCTTGGTAGGGTCACCACCAAAGCCATGGAACCAAATCCAGGGGCACTTTGCTATCCTTGGTTTACTCTGCCTCTCAGACCCTTTATGAGAGCCTATGACACAGGCTCCTCCTACCTCACTGGCCACTCCATGTCAGTCGATTTTGCCTGTTCCTCTGCCCCTACGCCTCTCTGAATGTGAGGGAACCTCAGGGCAGGCATGGAGTTTTAAAATGTGTCCACAGATTGATTGTCCTCCCCAGGACTACGGGCTGCATTTCATGACTTGTACTAAGGAATGGAATGTGGCAGAAGTGACAGTGACTCCCAATGGTAGGCCATGAAGGAACTGTGGCTTCTGCTGCTTCTCCCTCCCACAGATCACTTGTTCAGGAGAAAGCCAGCTGCCATGTTGCAAAGAAACTCAAGCAGCCCTATCGAGATGCCCACGTGGTGAGGAGCTGAGGTCTCCTGCCAATAGCCAGTGGGGAACTGAGACATCTAGTTAGGAACCCTAAGAACGAGCCATCTTAGAAGCCAATCCTCCAGCTCAAATGACCAGAGCCCCAACCAACAGCTTGACTACAGCCTGCATTATACAACCTTAATTAGACCACCCAGCTAAGCTGCTCTAAATTCCTGACCCGTGTGTGATATAAGAAGTGCTTTCTGTTTAAGCTACTGAGTCCAGGAGCAATTTGTTATGCAGTAGTAGATAACTAATACAGCAGTTCTTGATCCCCCTCTTTGTCTCCACTCTCTCCTAAATGAAATCATTCAATTCTGTGGCTTTAAGCACCACATATATGCTAAAGACTTATAAATCTTTATCTCTAAATTCTGACTTCTCCTTTTAAAGTGATACTAGAATATCCAATGGCTTATGTGATACCCCCTTGGGTGTCTAAAAGGCATCTCAAACTTACTGTGTCTCAAAGTGAACACTTGGTCCCCCTTGTCCATATCAGGACTCAGTAGCTGGCTCCATCTATGGGTCTTAACTATGACATTACAATACCTCTTCCCCACACAGAGAGAAGTGGAGGTTTGGAGGTGCCCTGGTAGGTGACTGAGCACCAGAGACCATGTGGGCCCAGCCAGTCTGACCGTTAAAACTGATAGCCACCCCCCTGGGCCTCTGCTACCTCCCTCAGCCTGGAGGGACACAAGGACTGCCCACACCTCTCCATCTCAAACAATCCCATTCATCTGGCTATCGGACAGTGCAATGCTGCCTGCTCTTGGAAGACCTCAGGACAAAAACAGAAAGTGAGGGCAGGAGGCTCACAGGCTAGGACCACCTGAGGAATGTGTCTGCAGCTATTCTCCAGGACCGTCAACTCTGGCCTCCATCTAGGTCACACTCCATGTCTCCCTTGATCATAACAGCAGCTAATATTTGCAGACACTTTTAATGCCATGTGCCAGGCAATGTGCTGAGCCCCTTACATGCATTTTCTCACTGATTCTCACAACACCCCTGTGAAGTAGGTGCTCATTTAACACCCTTTTACAGAACAGAAGAGGAGCCAGAACTAGTGCTTAAGAATGACTCAAGGAGCCAGTGTTTGAATCCAGCCTCCACCACTTCTATCTGTGTAACCTTGGGAGATTATTGAACCTCTCTGTGCCTTAATTTTTTCATCTGTTAAATGGGGTTACTCATATTACATACCTTCTAGAGTTATTATGGGATTAAATAAGTTGAAATATGTGAAACACTTAAAACAGTGCCTGGCACACAGTAAGTGTTGTTAAATACATAAATCATTATGGGCTGAATTGTGTCCCTCCAGAATTCATATATTGAAGTTTTAACCCCCCAGGATCTCGGACAGTGACTGTATTTGGAGAAAGAGTCTTTAAAGCAGTAAGTTTGCCCTGGCTGGGTAGCTCAGTTGGTTAGAGCGTCATCCCGATATGCCAAGGTTGTGAGTTCAATCCCGGGTTAGGGCACATACAAGTATCAACCAATGAATGCATAAGTAAGTGGAACAACAAATTGAGATTTCTCCCTTTCTTTCTCTCTCTCCCTCTTCCTCTCTCTCCCTAAAATCAATAAATAAAAATAAAATAAAGAAGTTAAAATGAGGCTGTTAGGGTGGGTCCTAGTCCAATCTGGCTGGGGTCCTCATAAGAGGAGGACATTTTGCTGTGCAGACACCAGGGGCACGTCCACAGAGGAAAGACCATGTGAAGACACAGCAAGATGCAGCCATCTGTAAGCCCAGGAGAGAGGCCTCAAAAGAAACCGAACCCCAGAAGAAACCAACACCTTGATCTTAGACTTCTAGCTCCAGGTTCGTGAGAAAATAAGTAGGTCTGTTGTTTAAGCCATGCAGTCTGTGGTATTTTGTGATGGCAGCCCTAGCAAATTAACGGATAAATATATGAAATACACCTGAGAATTAAGGTCACCCAGTGAGAATGGCAGAGCTGGGGCTTTGCCCCTAAGCACTCTTCTGTCCTGGCTCCCTCAGCACCCTCTCTGACAGAACTGAAAAACTTCCTCCTGGAGGGATGTATTATTTCCCTCTCTTAGCCATACCATACTTTTTTCTAGAGGGGATTTAAGGCAGCTGGCTTCATTACACATGACAATGTCCCTGTTGAGGACTTTAGGGACCTGTGTGTGCTTTGTGCTCAAGGCCTCAGTTGTGAGATGCTGGAAGAACACTGGACCCATTAAGAGGGAACCTGTGCTTGCCCTAACTATGCTGTTTAAAAGCTATGTGCAAGTCACCCTGAACAAGTCACTTCACTTCTCTGAGCGTTAGTTTTCTCATCTGGAGACTGTACACATCTTTAGCTGTCATATGTTCTTAAACTACTATGCTCCCGGCACTTTACTGTGTGCTTTTACTTTTTACAAGAGTCCAACTAGGTGGGGTTAACATAAGTTGCATTTTTATCATCCCATTTTACAGGTGAGGAGACTGAGGCTCCAATAGGGAAAATAACCTGTCCAAGTCACACAGTACAGGCAGCAAAGCTGGAACTCTAACTCAAACCTGTCTGACTCTAAACTTATCTTCTAGGTAACTGTGCTCCAAGTAGAAGTGTGTGTGTGTGTGTGTGTGTGTGTGTGTGTGTGTGTGTGTAGCTATAACTGTAGCAGCACCTATTGCACAGGCTCCATAAACTGCATAGTTGAATAGAGAAGACTAAGTCTGTCTAAAAGAGAGCAACGGGAAGGTCCAGAATAAAATCTGAAGAAGAGCTGTGGCAAAGATGTTATGTAAGAGGAAAAAGGAGAGGGTGGATAGGGTCCTCCAGGCTGGAAGTACTGCAGAAGCAAAGGTATGGAGGTGGGAATGAAGCTGGTCTGCTCAGGATCCAGAGAAGAGAGCCACTTGAGAACAGAAAGAGTCAAGGTCAGAGAGTCTGGGCAAGCCTGGATGTCTGGCTGCAGCACAAAGAAGCCATAATATTCATATCTGATCAGGGGAAAAGTCACCATCACTATCACCATCACCATCATCATCTTCACCAACCTTTATTAAATACCTACCGTGTGCTAAGTGATCTAAGCACTCTACGTGTATTATTTTATGTAATTTCTCATCATCTCTCTTAGGTAGGTCTTATTATTATCCTCATTTTACATGTGGAAACTGAGATCCAGGGAGGTGAAGTACCTGAACCATGGTCACTCAACAGTAAGTAGCCAAGCTAAGACTTAAACCTAGGTCTGCCTGACTCATGGCCCATGATCCTAACCCTGGGAGGGGGTCCTCTGAGATCTTTGGGAAAAAAAGAAGCTGGACTGGTCAAGGTCAGGGTGGGGAAGGGTGGATGGGCAGCAGCACCCACCTTAGCCAGAGCTGGTACCCACCCTCATTCTCAAGTTTCCTCTTCTCCAGCTCGGCTTCTATCTGGTCCAGCACCATGGCCAGCTCCCCAAGGATCTTCTTCAGGTAACTCACATCATCATGCTCCAGGATCTTGGCCTAGGAGCAGGGTAGGCAGGAGCCAGAGAAGCTGAGTTGGCCTCAATAGAGCTGGGATGACCAGCTCTGCAAATCCAATCTCCAAATATCCCCTCGAGAGTATAGGATGCCCACTGTTATCATAGCACCCTCAGCTGGAGCTCACAATATTCCTGTAAGCTTGGCTGTCCTGCCCAGATCCCTTTCGTGGGCTGGTACTCTCATATACCAGCTGCTATGAAGGTTGGTTGATAGTGGCTCATAGCTGACCCTTCTCCAGAGAACTGCTCTTGGCCAATGAGGAGGTGCCCAGAAATACTTGGAAGGTTATCCCACATCCTTTCAACCCTTCAACCCCTTGCCAGGCAATCTGTAGCCAATGGCTGATTGATATAAGGGTATAAAAGGCTGGCCCCTGGCCTCAAGGGGGATTGACCTTGTGGTGCCATTTGTGCTCCAGAGCTCCCTGTGGAAATAGATGAACTTGGTCCTTTCCTCTTTTCCATCCCTCCCATCCTTCTGGGTTCTCCTCAGAACACTCCCTCAACACCCAAGAACCTCTGTCCAGTGCAGGCTCTGCTATTAAGAACACACCCAACACACGAGGAAACTGAGGCTCCAGGAGGAGAGTGGCTTGCCCAAGGTCAAATAGCCAGTAAATGACAGAGGAGACAGGACTGGAAAAGCAAACAATGGATTTCCCATTTCATGTCACCAACTGATCCTCTACCTAGGACCAGCTTCTCCCAGTTGTTCTTTTCCATGGAAAAGATGGTGGGAAAGAGGAATGAGCAGGGCCGGAGGCACTCACCATGAGCTTCTTCTGTTTAGAAAGATAGGGCTCAGAGAGCTGGGGCTCCTCTTCATGGTCCAATTTCATGAGGTCCGTGGTGGCGTTGGCTAAATGTCCTGGGGAAAGAATAGGAAAGGTCCTGTCCTTCTGTTACTCAGTGTACCCCATCCCTTCCCCCACAGACTTGGAATAGGTCCCATGCAAACATTGGTCTGGGAAGTAACAACATCAACAGTCAACACTTGGTAGGCACAACGGGCTGAACATAGGGATGGGTGAGATGCCATCCTGCCGTAGGCTCAGGATAGTGGGAGAGACAGACATCTAAAGAAACCCCTATAAAACAGCATGGTCAATCTGTAATGAAGAGTGGACAGAATGCTGTGGGACCCAAAGAGCCATCTGCCTGGGGGACAGGCGTCAAGAAACCTCACTGAGGAGGCCACTCTATTCTTGGGGATGAGCAGGAGTTTGTCAGGCATGAATATAATGCTAAACTTGGAAAAACTCCTACTTCAGTGTGTCCCCCAAACCCCTTCTGTAGTGAGGAAACAGGTTCTGAGGGGCTAAATAATGTTCCGCACACATGAATAACAAGCATGTTTTGAACATGGGTCTGCCTGATTCTTGGTCTAGTGTTCATTCATTGCACCCCCACAAGGAAAAACTTGTTTATTTCAAGAAAAACTGTAAGAGACTTTTGGTGTCTTGAAACTTCCACCTGTGGTGAGGCAACTTCCCGGAAGATTTAGGGACTCGATGACCCATCTTTCCTTGGAAAACTGACCTTGATGCCAAAAAGGCAAGGGTGAAAGAAAGTAGGTCAATGATGGGAATTCAAGCCAGCATCTTGAGAATTATCCTTAATGGGAGAAAGGTAGTGTCCTATAATCTAACTTTGAAAATTTTTAACTTTGAAAGTGTAAACTATGAACTATGGGTTTTACAAGAGGAGGTGGAAATATTAAGTGGGATAAGATCTTGGGTTCTGTTCCCTTATTGGGGCAGGATTCTCTGGAATTCTTGGTCAATAAGTCTTGGACATGGTAGATCAAGCACGTGGTGGCACCCCAATCCTGCTCTGCCCCCTCCCCTGGGCCCCAACTCAATTTGGATATCCTTGGGCTTCTTGAAGACATCCTGGCCCGACCTATCTCATCATCTTCCCTGCATTCTCCCCAGATTGCAGCATCCCCACCACACTAAGCAAAGCCAGATGCCTAAGGATTGTCCTCAATCCCTCCGTCTCCCTCCTCCCCACACCAAATCAGCCCCAGGTCCTGTTGATTCTTCACCTTAATATTTTTCATACTTACCTTCTCCCTTTCAATCTTTTCACTATCCCTGTTAATCTGTTGCTTGGATGATTATGATTTACCCGTCACCTGCACTTTCTCCACTCTAAGCCCTTTCCCACTCTGACAGAGACATCTTCCTCAAAACACATTTGATCATGCCACTCCCTACTTAAAACCCGCCCCAGGCCGAAACCGGTTTGGCTCAGTGGCTAGAGCGTCGGCCTGCGGACTGAAAGGTCCCAGGTTCGATTCCGGTCAAGGGTATGTACCTGGTTTGCGGGCACATCCCCAGTGGGAGATGTGCAGGAGGCAGCTGATCGATGTTTCTCTCTCATCGATGTTTCTAATTCCCACTCTGGCAGAGACATCTTCCTCAAAACACATTTGATCATGCCACCTACTTAAAATCTGTCCCAGGCTCCTCACTGCCCTCAGATAATGTCCAAGCTCCTCAACTGGTCTTAAAAGACCCAGCAGGATCCACTTCTTCTCCCCACATTGACTCCATCTTTCACTGAGCTCCCCCAACTGTCCCTATCTCCAGATGGTAACATTTTAGCCACTCTACTAGTAAATACTTAACATTTCCTGAATGTGCCTGACCATTTCAAACCTCCAGGCCATTGCTCACATTCTTCTTCCTCCCAGAATAGTCTTCTGTATTCCTGAAAATCCCCTTCCAGATACAGCATAAGACCACCTCTTCCATGAAGCCTTTCCTGATCTTCTAGGAAAACTGATCACTCAGTGCCTTAGTCATCCAGTGTACATGGTGCAGGTGTCTGCCAGAGAATGCAGACACACTACTCAGAGCTGCCACGCACAATTCCATTCACACTGTCGTCTATGAGAAAAGTGCCCCCTGGATTGTGCAGTGCACAACCTGTCCTGCTGCACATGGAGATTTGATGCTCATGTACTTATCTCTGGATGTTTGTGTCTCCCACTAGAATCTGAGCTTCTGGAAAGAAGTGGCTATGTCAGATTTATCTCTGTTCTCTTAAAACCCAGAACAGACCTGGCACAGAAAGAGCTCAGTGAGTGTTGAATGAATAAAGGAATGAATGAATGAATGAAATGATTAAGTAAACGGGTACAAAAGTTGTTAAATTTCTGACTTCTGAGATTTCTCCATTCACTACCCTATCTCCTGGCCTGATAAAAACCCAATAAACACATTCCAAGATCTTTCCACTTTGGGGCTATATTAAGCCTCATTGATGTTTTATGAATTTGAAGGTCAAGTACAGCATTTTCTCTCTTACTAGTCACTGGGGTTGCCCTATGGCTCTCTTCAGACACCAGGGGGACAGACCAGGCCAAGGGAAGACCTTGGACTTTTGTATCCTGTGAGGTCTCTCCACCCCTCTCCAGCTGGGCTGGAGCCCTGGGATCCTTTCAGCCTCTTCAAAGGAGGAAGCAGGCTTGGCCTGCTCTGGACCCCCACTGCCTTCCAGGTACCTCCAAATGGCCCAGAGTAGGAAGGGGGAGCACCTCCAGCCTCCAGAAACACTTAGGGACTACCTCTGTCTAGTCCAGGCCACTATCATTGCTCACCTAGCTGACAGTCAGGACCTCCTGACTGCTCTGCCCATTCTCAGTTGGGTGATCTTTGTAAAATGCAGATCCAATCATGTCACTTCCCATCACTGTTTCTCCACTCACTGCTCTTTGGATAAAATTCCAGTTCTGCCAGACCTGCTCCCCAGACTCACACTATCACCCTTGGGCTATACTTCAACCACATTGAACTTCCTTCGGTCCCCAGAACACACCATGCCCTCTCCTACCCTTGAATCTGAAAGGACTCTCCTTCTCCTTCCCCTTTTAACTTATCCTTGGATGTGGGTCATCCCTAGACATTGCTGCATTTCAGAATCCTCCATGACCCCAGAGGTTGGGATGGGCATCTTCTATGTTCCCACAGCCTCCTTAGCAAACAGTTTGGTTTTGAACAGATTATGCATACATACTTGTTTAAAAATTCAAACAACATTAAAGAATGTTGTGTGAAGAGTAACTCTCCTCTCATTCTGTAGTCCCTTATTTCCACTCCCCCAAAGCAAGCACTACTGGCAGCTTCTCATACATCCTTCCAGAAATACTCCTTGCTTTGCAAGCACTTGTGCATCTAATTTAACCTCTTTCTAAATATGCTAAATAGCACACTGATGTTTTTTTCCCCTTCACTTTTTTTCCTACTCTCTAATACATCTTAGCATTCCATATGCTTCTTTATTTTTTTAAACAGCTGCACAGTATTCTATTGTGTGAGAGGTCTAGAATTTATTTACCCAGTTCCCAACTCATGGACAACTGGGTTACTTCCATCCTCTTGCGAGCACTTCCTATACTGCAATGAATATCCATGTACATACTTCTTGGCGCACACACCCAAATGTAACTGCAGGATAATCTCCAAGGTCTGGTCCTTTCTATGTTTGATATAAAGGGCCAGACTGTCCTGGAGAAGTTGTTCAAATTTACTTATCTCACACTAAGGAGTCCAGGAAAGGGTATAATTACCTGGTCATTTGTCTTTCTGCTTCCATGGAACTGCTACCCTGGGATGATAGAAGCTATGTCTGTCCTCATCTGTCCCAAGCCCCCGGCCCAGGGTTTGGGTAATAAAAAACCTCATAAATATTTTTGATTGAATGGGGATGGGACAATATAGATAAATCCTGAGTCTTGTTCAAAGATGAGCTTGAGTTCCACAATCTGCCCCCTTCCCACCTTTAAACATTAAACATTTCTTTCAGAGGGGGTGACCATTACTGGGCACCTATCATCTACTTCGAATTATCATGCTTTGTCTGTCTGTAGGACCCCATGGTTTCTGCACAGAGCCTGGACAAAAGTCTGTAAACACTTGTTGATGGATACTCTGATTTCATCTAACCCCCATTTACTGGATGCTGGAAACAAAAGGATGAACTAGGCCATGGGCATGTCCAGGCTACCAGCACATGGGTGATGCTTGAATTAGAAATCAGAAACCCTATAGGGGGCCTTGCCATATCTGGGCAGCCTTCCTTGGTGGTGCCAACACTGATGTCACTCAATGCTGGGCCACCAACTATAGCCCTGACCTCCCTGGGCCCCAACCCTAGGTGTCTGGGGCTGGGACTCCTGTGGGGAGGTGCCCAATTCCCCATGAACAAGACAAGATTCTAGAGAGATAAACAGCCTTGTAGCCTCTGTATGGGATGGCAGGACAAGAGTAGGGGGCAGGAGATGGGAATGAGAGACAGAGACTGCAAGAGAGGGAGAGACATTCAGTGTAATACAGGGTGAATGAGATGGAAGGCCAGAGAGACGTTGTAGAGAAAACGAGTGAGAGAGAGAGAGACCCAGAGAGATTAACTGAGACAGAAAGGGACAGAGAGAGGAGAGAAGGAGGGAAAAGGAGAGTAAGATACACCAGTGAGAGCAAGAGGAGGAGGACTCCCATTGAAAGGGAACAGGCGGGCAAGGAAGGGGGTCAGCAAGGGGCTGGTGCACCTGCCCCGGGCACTCACTGCGGATCTCAGCCGTAGCGTACTTGGGGATCATGGAGTCGGTGGTGAGCTCGGGGTGCAGGATGCAGCCGTGTGTGTAGGCGTCCATGGGCAGTGAGTCCAGCAGCTCGCGGTACTGCAGCACCCGTGCGTGCTGTGGGCTGCCCGCCTCGGGCATCAGGGCTACCACGTGCTCTGCGAGACACAGCCAGGGCTGGACCAGGGGCATGAGGCCCGACTCGGCCACCTGCCCCTGATTCAGAAAGGCCAACATATGGCACCCCAACTTCCAACCCCAGGATCCTGGAAATCCAAAATGTTGTGGCCCAGAGGTCCCCGGCCCACACCCTTTCCCGGACTCCTTGAGATACAGTCCTCATCCAGTTGATAGGGGATCCTAATGGTCCGGTCCACCACCCCTCCTCACTGGAGACCTCCAAGCTGTCCTCTGAGGGACAGGCAGGAGCCTGGGCTCCTTACTGCCAGCCTTCAACAGAAGCTGGAAACCTGGATGTTTAAAATGTAACTTTCTTTGATTTTTATTGTTAATGCTCTTGAGGATATTTTTCCATTGACTTTTAGAGAGAGTAGAAGAGAGAGGGAAAGACAGAGAAATATCAATGTGAGAGAAAACACATCGATTGGATCTCCTTGATTTTTAAATGTTGGCAACTAATTCATATTCTTTTTAAACTGCGTGTCTGGGCCCTGATCCCCTCTCAGCTGCTGTTTGCAGCCTCCGCTGCGGGCTGTGAGCTCCTGAACCGAAGGAAGGCCAGAGGGAGGGAGGGTAGGGGACATAGGATTCTATGGGGTTCTGGGGTGTCAGCCCTATTCTTGTCTGCAAGGTTCTGGGATATCTGGGCCCATGTCTGTGGGCTTCCTGGGAGTCCACGGCCCTGACTATGCTTATAGGTTTCAGGGGGCTGGGCCTGCTGGTGCCCTGGCATCCTTGGAAGATCTCTACCCTGACTGTGGGGACTGTTCATGCCAGAGGGGATCCCAAGGGTCTGTGGCCATGCCTGTGACTCTAGAGTTCTTGAGGAAGGAAGCTATAGCCCCAGAGCTTCAAGGGGGAGGGTGTCTGGACCATGCCCTTTTTCTGTAGTAGTACCAGAGTGGGGGCGTTGTGGAGATCTGTGGCTATGCAGTTCCTAGGGGTATCTGAGCCCGTGATTCATCTTGGGGGAGGCTGAGCCTTGCCCATGGCTCCAGTGGGTTTCCAAAGGATTCCCAAGGCTCTGGGACCCCATCTGAACCTGCAGGGCCTCTGGGTGGGGGCGGCAGCCATACCTCCTGTGAAGGTGCGCTCCACGTAGTCGATGATCTGGTCGTAGTCACTGATGATGTTGTCGCGATGGATGATGACGGGCACCTCCTCACCTAGGTTGAGCCGCATGAACCAGGGCTCCTTGTGCTCGCTCTGAGGCAGGCTCACGTCCCGCTCCTCACATGCCAGGCCCTTCTCTGCAATCACCAGCCGCACCTGCAGGGGCCAGGGTCAGAGCGGGGAAGGCAGGTGGACACACAGGGACACTCTGCCCAGGTGGGATTGGGCATGTGGGGAGGGAGGTCAGAGGTCACACACAGGAGGGGACACTGTTTCTTCCAGGCCATTCTTGGGCCCCTGGGTAGGGGGGGCTATCTCCCAGGGGCCTAGGGCCTGGTGGTTATGGGGCTGGGTTTCACAGCTGGGCATACCTGGGGATAAAATTCCTGGTTCTGCTGTGTTTGAGCAGATTCCTTAAACTTTCTGAGCTTCAGTCTCCTTATTTGCGAAATGGAAGTATTAATAGTACCAATCCAGTATCTGGTGTATAGATGGCACTCAATTCCCAATTATCATTATCATGATTGGATTCTCAGCCTGGTCTCCAGGGGTGGAGTTGGCCGGGAAATTTGCAGAAATTCTTATCGTCAGCAGCTAAATTTTTCAAATTATTTGAGGGGGAAAAAAGAGGAAAAAAAGAACTTGCCAACATCTATCGAGCCCTTTACTGTCCCCAAATACCTTCCCATCTGGTTGCTGGATGCTCATAGTAGCCTCCCAGAAGAGGGCAGAGCAGAGACTATCTCCTTATTTTTACTGATAAGAAAACTAAAGGCCAGAGAGAGTAAGTAACTTACCCAAAGTCACACAGCAATTTAGTGGCAGACCTAAACCTGCGAGCAATGGTTCTTGACCCTCCAGACCAGTGCTCTCTGCCCTGGGGGCTCCTTCCAGGGAATCCTGGATCTGCCCCCTCCTTAGCCTTTCCCCTATGTCTCCAGAGGGTCCCAGACAAACATTTGAGCTGGTAGAAGCTAATGGAGAGCTTTGAAGTAGGGGCATGTCCTAACCCAGCCCAAAATTTCTGAGCTGGAAAACAGCAATCACCTAATCCAAATGTCCCCTTCCTGTGGACTGAGACTCAGAAAGAAGGCTGGACTTACCCAAGGCCCCCCTGCAAAAAGATGGCAAGTGCCTCCACCCCTCCTGAGCATCAGTGTCCCCACAGCCAATAGGAAGCTCTGGGAACTGGGCATCCCCAGCCTCCCTCCCTGATGTCCGGAGTTAAAGACCCAGAAGACACAACATGGGGTCATGTTGGGCTGGGTGCCAGACTGTGTCAATTCAAATCCCTATAGCACTTACTTGCTGAACTTGGCTTTACAAATAGCTTTACATCTGTGTGCCTCAGTTTCCTCACCTGACCAATGGGAGTCCCAATGGCAATTCCCTCAGAGGCCTGTTGTGAGAATTAGATGATTAGTTCCTGTGGAACAGTGCCTGGCATACAGTAGAGGTAATGTATCTTAGCTACTTGCATTGGACTAGGTTTCGAAGGCAGACAGACATGGACTTAAAACCTGGTTCTGTTGTTTATTTGCTGTGTGACTTTGGGCAAGTCACTGTACCTCTCTGATCAGTTTCTGTGAAATGAGGAATGTAATCCACTTCAAGGCTGGCTCAAGGTGGAGATGGGATGATGTGGGTAAAGTCCCAGACAGGAAGTTAATATATGGTTTTTAACATCACTGTTATCACTCACACACACACACACACACACACACACACACACACACCACAACCCCTGGTTGATGTCTTAGAGTGCTTCATGCCCCATGCTCATAGCTAACATGAACACCCCCTTCTGTTTAGTGAACTGTGGGGAGGGAGAGGTAATTGGCACCGAAACTCAACACTCATTCACAAATTCATTTGCTGCCTTAGCCAGAGCAGGTCCTGCAGAAGGCACTGGGAGGCAGGCTCTCAAATCCTCACCCTGGCTCTGCCATGTCAATGCTGTGTGACCTTAGAGCTATCACTGCCCCTTCCTGAGCCGCCTCTTTCTCAGCAGTAAAACAAGGGGCTGCAGCCCTGCAGGGAGCTGACACTACATTCAGACCACGCAGGAGACAGGCCGTGGGAGGGAACTGCTGGGTCTGTCTGAGAAGGGGAGGAACCGTGGCAGAGAGTGAGCACCCGGGGGTGTATCTGTTGGGTCTGGGTGTGTTAGTGTGTGTGCCTGAGCGTGAGTAGCAACTGTGTGAATGAGCAAATGTGTGTGTGTGTCTGTGTGTGCATATGTGTGCATGAGTGTATATGGATGAGTGTACCAGTAAGTGTGAGTCTTCAAGTATTATATGAACACGTGTGCATTAGTGTGGACAGAAGTGAGTATGCATGAGTGAGAATGCCTGTGTATGTGTACATTTGAGCTCATGGGCAGTGACTGCCCTGGAGAAGCCCCAGAGCGGTTGAGGCTGGAGTTTGGCTGAAGCCAAACGGCCCCGTTCCCTTCCGGCCTATCCTGGCATCCTCCTGCCTCGGAGGTCAGGCTCCGCCCAGTCATCCAGCCTCAGGGCCAAGCTGGGGCCTCTGAATGGATGGAAACAGAACCCAAACCAAGCCCTTGCCCTTGGCAAGTCCAGACATTTGGCCTCTGTCCTGGCAGGGCATCTGTCCTGCCCTGAGATTCCAGTGAGGGTGCCAGGTGGGGCTGCTGCCTGGGAAGGGGACTATCTTTAGAGGCGTAACAGTCCTGCTTGGAGCTGCCTCAGGTCACATGGGCAAGCGGCCAAGGAGACTTTCTCCTTTAGCTGAGTTGAAGGCCAGAGCCCATGCGCCATCCTGCAGGGGAGGGGAGGCAGGAGGAAGCCAGGCCCAGGGGAAGGGCATGCAGTTGCCAAGGCCATCTGCCATCTCTGCCTCCTGGGGGCTGGAGCAGACTTAGGTGGTCACCACTCAGTGTGACCAGACATCAGCCATCTCTGGGAAAATTCTCTTCATTGTCATGGTCAGGCACTGTCCCCCCTCACCAAGCCCTTGTTTCTGAGGCAACTGTGATGGGTTGAATTGGTGTCTCTTCCCAGGCATTTAGTTGCTGTGTGATTTTGCAAAAGACACTTAGAGTCTCTGAGCCTTAGTTTATTTATCTCAAATACCTTGGTTTTAAATTAATAAACTTTATATTTTAAAGCAGTTTTAGGTTGACAGAATCAAATACCTTTTTTTAAAAAAAATGTAACACCTATGGCTTATAAATTCATTTTCCAACACTTATTTATCAAGTGCCTACTCTGTGAGACTCAGCAGTGAACAAGGATCTCTGTCCTCAGGAAGCTGGCATTCTAGTGGGAGAAGACCGATAAGCAGGAGAAGACAGATAAGCAGTTAATATGATAGGATATGTTAAAAGATGGTGAGTGCAACAGAAAAAAGAAAAAATACATCAGGGTAAGAATTGGGGATGTCAGGGTACAAGGGAGACAGGTGATCATTTTAAATAGGGTAATCCATTGGGGCAGCCTCTTTGAGAAGGTGACCTTTGAGCAAAGGTTTGAATGAAGTGAGGCAGTGATCCACACAGGGATCTGGGGAAGACTGTTCCAGGCAGAGGGACAGACAGTGCAAAGGCCCTGGGGTGGGAGCATGTCTGCAGTGTTTGAAAAGGATGTGTGGGAGGAGGCCAGTGTGGCTGGAGCAGGGTGGACGGGGAAGAGGACAGAAAGGACCATGCACAGGGGCTTATAATTGAGACTCCCAGACCCAGGGGTCTAGGAATAAACTTAGAGAGTCCTTGAACTAGGATGGAAATATTGCATGTTTATTTTCAGTAATCTCAAACTGACATTTAGCTTTCTCTTCCGTTATGAGTGTAGGCGATAAAGCATGGTAGTGTGAGTATGCCTGGAATATTGTCAGCCCTAGGAGTCAGATATCTTCATAACTTCACAGTTGTGCCAGTTACACTTATCACGACTTCAGTATCACAGCTGCTATCAGTCCTGCCACTAGATGTGTTATATAATGGGTTAATATAGAAACATGTCATTACATAACAAATTTGTTTTAAAAATATGTCAATAGCTGCACTTCAATACAATTGGTTTCCCTTCTAACCCAATGATCCTGTGTATATAATTTTATTCAGTTAAAAGCATTATTCTGAGAAAGGTCCAGGGGCTTCCCCTGACTGATGAGGGGTCCATGACCCAGCAAGGTTAGGATCCTACAGTAGGGCCTGAGGCCATGATGAGGACTCGGGCTTTTTCCCGGAGGGACCTGGGGAGCCACTACAACAGTGGTTCTCAACCTTGGCTGCACATTAGAATCACCTGGGAATCTTTTTAAAATCCTGATTTCTGGATTCTAACGTGCAGCCAAGGTTGAGAACCACTGCACTACAAGCTTCGGAGCAGAAGGGTGAGATTGCAGTTTTCACCTGTGGGCCTCCTGGGGGTGGGGTAAATGGTCAAGTGCAGCAATATGGACATAGCTGGGGGTCAGTGCCCAAGAGCTTGAAAGGCAAAGGTAGAGGTCATTTAGTTCCCTGCTGCCACATCTGGGAGGGGGCTTCTGGGAGACCTGCTCCATCTTGGGTGTCAGGACTGGCCCGCGGCAGGACCCAGACCTGGGCCTATTACTCCTGGCAGGGGCTCCCCACAAGTACATCCAAGACAAGGGCAAACTCTGAGAGGATGAGGACAATCTTGAACCAGGCTCTCATACCATCCCTCTGTCTCCCATCCAGTTCCCACCACTGGGGCCTGGCTCCTGAGGTTCCGGGTGGGAGGAGATTCTAACATCTGGAGATCAGGCTGATTCATCTCCAAACCCCCAACAACCTACACAGAGCCTGGCACACAGTAGGTGTTCACCATGCATGTATAAAACTTATGGGCGAGTCCCAGTGGGACCTTGGTTAATGTGACCTCTCCTGTACCTAGTACTTTATCGACATCCTAACACCTATTAGTAACAGAGCCTGACTCCACGCCAGGCACTGCTGTCAGCACTTTTTGTGCATCATCTCATTTCACCATCAAAATAGCCCTCTGATGAAGGTACTGCCATTAGCTCCATTTTACAGATTATAAAACTGAGGCTTTGGAGAGACAAGCGACCTGTCCAAAGTCCCATAGCAAGTTACTGGGGACAATGGTAATCCCACTAGAGACTGTCTGGCCTCAGAGTCTACCCTAAACTGGGATCACTCAAAGGGAGACCGTGGACCTACAATAGGGCCTGAAGCCATGATGAGGACTCAGGCTTTTTCCCGGAGGGACCCGGGGAGCCACTACAAGCTTCTGAGTAGAATGGTGAGATTGCAGTTTTCACCTGTGGGCTTCATCAGCATCACCTGGCAGCTTGTTAGACATGCAGTACGTTGGGTCCCACGCCAGAACTACTGAGTCAGAATCTCTGGGGTGGGACCCAGCAGTCTGTGCTTTAACCAGGGTCATGCAGTGATTCCAATGCACGACCAAGTTTGAACAGTGCCATTCTAGAACAGTAGTCACACTGCCTCTTCAACAAACCTCTCAGCAACCCTCAGAGGGGTTGGAATTAAAGTAGCTATCATTATTATCCCATTTTCCAGAATATAAAACTGAGCCTTGACCAACACTCAAACCCAAATCTTTTGGTTCCAAGGCCCTTTTTCTTTATAGAATCCGTTTCTCCATCTGGGAAATGAGTGAATGGAACAAAAGGATCTTCCAGGGACAGGCAATGGGGCCTAAATGCTGGGCCCTGACCATGGTGCTGAATCCATACCCACAAACACTACGGTCACCCTGGGTTAGAAATTACGCCCCTAGAGGCACTCCTGTCTTACAGGCGCAGTGCTGGGCCCTCACCCCGACTCCCCCGGAAGCGGGAACCCCAATAACTCAGCACCAGACTGTATTACCAACTGCCCCCTAGGTCCCCTGAGTCTGAGAAGTGGTCGAGAGGCTATCTGTGCCTTTAAGAACAAAACACAGCTCTACATCTGGACTGGTCTAAGAGGATGCGTTAACTCCTTCCTTCTCAAGCAAGGGGCTGGGGATGGGGGGCTACAGACAGATCCCCCAACCCCCAGGCAGAGGAAGGCCCCAAACCGTGCAGAGGGGCAGAGGAACTGAAACTTGAAAGGCCTGTCGTGTCTAGGACAGCAGCTGGGAGGCCTGGCCTGTGAGGGGACTACCCGGCTGGAGGCCGGACCCCAGGAAGTGCTCCTCCTCCCTCCCGCAGCCGCCCCTCCAGCAGGCGGCCTTCCCAGCAGTGCCCATTCCCTTCCCCTTGCCTTTGTCTCTCTTCTCCACCCTCGAACAGATCTGGCCTTTCTGGGAGGGGAATAGGATGGATATTCCTAGAATTGGGGTCGGTGCTCCTGGCGCCCAAGACAGGGCCAGTCACCTCCAGGGGGAGCAGCCCAGTGCCTCTGTCCTCTGGCCTGGAAACCCCAGATTCCACCCTCCAGTCTTACACCAGGTCCCCAGGCCCCTTAACCCCTCCCCCCAAGCCTCGGAGCCACCAGGCGCATACAGTTCCTCTGCTTGCTCTGGCTATACCTTCTGGGAGCTGAAGGACTGGGTCCAGTGGTACAGTACCAGGCTCTCCTTGGGCCAATGGGCGGGGCTGGCCGCTTGGGGAGCGTCGGGGGCCTCCGCAGGCTTGGCTGCATCGCTCTCCAGCGCCGAGATGGGCCACCAGCTGCAGTTGGTGGGGGTCAGGTTGTTGGGGGTCGCCATGACAGCCGGGATCAGAGGGAGGAAGGAAGGAGGCTCCGGCAGCGCGGCTCTCTCTCGCTCAGCATCACATGGCCTCGTGGAGCCGGCCCCTCTCCTTAGCTCCCTCCCTCCCTCTCCGTGAATGTCATCACTCACCGGGCGGTGGGGGGGGCGCTAGGGGGATCCCGGGAGCTCCTTCCCTCCTCCTTGCCGTGGCCCGCCCCTGGCCCAAGAGAGACGAGCTACCAGTCCTCTCCATCAGGCTCCGTGGAAGGGTGCTTGGAGCCCCGGGGGAAGGAAGCCATGCCCCCCAGGTAGCTCCTATCTGGTCAGTCCCCTGCTGATAATTCCACCATTGTGAACAAATTCTGCCTCGATCTTCTAAGAAGCAAATATTTCTTTAGGAGAACTGGTGTTATAGAGATTCGTTCCTTTTATAAATTAGTGTCTGGAAATAGTTTGTCTCTCTTTGAAGCTGTTATTTTCTAACTTTTCTCCTGAAGGACCTCTAAGAGCAGAAGAAGAGAACAAACTATGGTTTATTGTGCATCCCGGCACTGTTCTAAAGGCTTTACAACCATCTACCCATTTAGCCCTCACAATAATCTGAATAGCTTCATTTTACAGAGGAGGAAATTGAGGTACAAAGAAGCTAAATGACCTTGCCCAAGGTCACCTAGCTAGTAAGTGGTGGAGTTGAGATTCTAACTCAGGCTATCTGGTTCCAAAGTCTTAGCCAATACGCTCTTAGCCATAAGACCATGAGAACATATTAATCTAAACAGCAGCACAGCAAGCAGTTATCAACCCACATACTTTATATGCATAATCTCATTTCATCTGCACAATAATCATTTTTCCCAGATGAAGAAGGGGAAGCTCAGAGATGTTAATCATTGGTCTAAGGTCACATCTTCACCCCAGGAGACTGAGGCACAACCAGAGGAGCCCAAAGAAACAGAGGTTATCCTAAACATTCATGAGAACTTTACATAAAGTTCCTTAATATCCCCTTCTTCCCTTACTATAAATATTGTTGTAATTTATTTACCATTGAGCAAATAGATGCACCGGCAAAATAAGCTTCTAAGTTTCCAACCCCTCCCCCAAGTCACACTACCAAGGACCCCTGGCCACATCACCCTCCAGGCAGAGAAGCATGGCTCTTGAGGAATCAATGGTGTTCCTTCCGCCCATTAACAAAAGTTCTGTGGCTCATGGGTTTTTCTTTTTTCTTTGGCTGCCAAGGAAACTTGGAGCTACATTTTCTGCTAAGTCCCAGTCACCACATTAAGCCAACCTCGTTTAGAAAATTCTCTTTTTCAAAGTGTCTTGTTCAGTTTTATTGTGCAAAGAAGGATATACTGTGTCTTGAGGGAAAATTCAAATGTCTGTGAATTCAGGGGAATAAGGCTTTAGAATTCGATCAAGGTGGAAAATCTGGCCCCTGACTGTGTCTTCCACCTGATGTATCCAGGGAGCCAGACTCAGCATCACACTCAGTGTGTGTTCATCCCCTCAACAAATATTAATTGTGCACCCACCATGTACTAGGCACTTCAATGACACAAGAGATATAGTGATAAATAGACACTGGTCTGCTCATTGTATTTTTTCCTTAGCAATACATTTTGGAAAGAGTTTATCAACACAGGTCTACCCCATACTTTAAAAGATCCAACATTGTATAGATGCACCATAATAAATTGAACAACTTCTACTGATGGACATATATAGCTGTTTCTAATCCTTTGTTATTAAAAACAATGCTGCAGTGAACATCTTTATTCATATGTATTTGTGCACATATTTGAGAATAATCTGTATGATAAATTCTTAGAAATGGAATTGCTGGATCAAAGAATATGTCTTTGCCAAAGTTCTTTCAGAAGAGGCTGTCCCAATTTATACTCCCCACTAACAGTCTATAAAAGTGCCCATTGCCCTACACCCTTGCCAACACAACATATTTTAAACATTTTTAAAAATCTATGGGTGAAGAATGGTATCTCACAGTTTTTATTTGCTTTTTGCCTTATTATAAAAAACATTTTCAGCCCTGGCCAGTTTTCTCAGTGGTTAGAGCATAGGCCCGTGGACCGAAGGGTTATGGGTTTGATTCCTGGTCAAGGGCACGTACCTTGGTTGCAGGTTCCCCAGTCCCAGCAGGGGCCTGTGCAGGAGGCAACCAATTGATGTGTCTCTCTCATGTCAATGTTTCTGTCTCTGCCCCCTTCCCCTGCTCCTTCTTCCCTTCCACTCTCTAGAAATCAATGGGAAAAATATCCTCGGGTAAGGCTAAAATTTTTAAAAAATATTTTCAAACACATGAAACAGCAAACAAAAATAGCTCAATGAGCACCCATCATCTAGATATCATCATTCTAAAAACTTGCCAAATGTTTAATCTGGGGGAGAGGGTTTGAAGTATTTTGAAATAAAGTATAGGCATCATGATATTTCACTCACTAACAACTTCAGTATTACTTTATACCTAACACAGGTCATTTTCTTACATAAACCAACACATTTTTCACATTTAAAAAAATAACAATAAGGCCCTAATATCTAGTTCATAATTAAATTTATCCAGTTGTACCAGAAATGAATGTCTTCGTTGCTGGTTTCAACCAAGATCCAATCAAGGACCATGTGGTAAATTCTGTTGTTACACCTTACGTCCTAGAATGGTCCTTACTTTTTAAAATTTTTTTCCCCATAACCTTGACTCATGAAGAGACTGGTCAGCTGTCTTGTACAATGCTTCACTTTAGGGAGCATTGGTTGGTCATTGTGGTATGTCCTTTAACTTGTCATACTCGGCCTTGTATTTCCTATAAACTAGTACTTAGATTTAAAGGATAGATTAGATTCAGGTTAAACATTTTGGGGGTGAGAATTTAATACTTGATAGGCTGTGCTGTGTGCTTCATTTTGCCTCACTTCAGGAGGTCCATAATATCTTGTTGTTCCACTATTAACGACGCCAAGTTTGATTACTGGGTTACAGTGGTGACCACATCTCTCCATGTTAAATGTTTATTTCTCCTCTCCCCATCAGAACCTTGTGGGCATCCAGTTCCTCATCAATTGATGGTCCTTGACTGAACCAATTATCAGGGATTGTAAAACAATTTTCTAATTTTGTCTTTTCATTTACATTTATCAGTTGGCACTCTCTATTTGAATTTCATTAATTATGAATGAAGCTGACCATCCTTTTAAATGCTTAAAAGCCATTTACATTTATTTCCCAGCAAATTGTCTGGGTTTCCGTGGGACCTGGGCAATTATAACACAGCATGATGAGTGCTGATTGGGGTGAGGACAGGGGTTGTGGTAGAGCTGGGAAGGAACATCCAGCTGGCCCTGCCTCCTCAGGTGCTGACCATGCCAGTCAAGGCTTTCAGATGCAGTGGCTCTCAGTATGGGTTTCTCTGAAGCAGATCCTGAGACAAGAATTCAAAGACAAGCAATTACTTTGGGAGAGAAGGGAAATCCCGGGAAATGAGACAGGAAAGGCAGCCAAGGAAGGTGTGTTGTCAAGCAAGTTAGCACTGTGAGCAGCTGGAGCTTAATCACACAGGGAAATTCTGAGGCTGGTATAAAACACCTTGGCATTATCCCACCTGAGGAGGAAGAGAGCTGGGGAATTTATATACCCAGTTGTCAGTCATTGCTCTAGGAGTGCTCCCAGGAATGTTAACTCCCCAGCAGTTCAGGCTTGTCCTGCAGTTGGCAGAGTGGGTTCCAGTGACCACAAAAAGCCCCCTGGCAATAAATATGGGTGCTAGCAGCTGGGGGCTAGCTTGTGTGCACTGAAATGGTAAAAGTGTGTGTGTGTGTCGGGGTGGGGGGAGGTTTGGGGAGAAACCGGTAGCGCATCTGTTCAGGGGCCTCCAAGCAGAGATGCTAAGGATGAAGAGGAATTAGCTAAATGAAGAGAAGATGGGAAAGGGATGCATGCTCCAGGCAGAGAAAGCAGGTGAAAAGGCCCAGAGGTGAGAGTGTGGATGGTAAATTTGAGGGACTGACAGCTATTCATCTGGCTGGAGGCAGAGGTGAGAGATGAGGCTGAGTGGTGATGCCAGGCCTGTTAAGCCACCTTTAGGAGTTATCACATGTTGAGGGTACTGGGAAGTTTTAATCAGGGAAATAACATCCAGTTTGGGTGCCAGAAATCTTAAACGGCCTGAAGTACTTATACTGACAGTCCCATGTATTAATTCACACTGGGAGCTAAATGTTCCTTCTCAGTGATGGGATTATTCATGCCCTTTTTCCATGGCAACTAGGGATGGACTTGCCACCAAGAGGTTGCCATTGAATGTGAACTCGGCACAGTGAGATGGGAGTCTCAAGGAAATATTTCACTTGGGTCCACTACTGGTAGATTATAATATATGCCACTATCCTATATAATAAAAGGCCAGGGACCATAAGCATAACGACCGGAACGACTGCTCAACCAGTCGCCATGAGGTGCATTGACCACCTCTCGGTCCCTCCCTCCCCTGCCGCCCCGCAGGCTCTGATCGCAGCATGGCGAACAGGGAACCACAGCGAACGCCAGGGGGGGGAGGGGGGGTGGCGGTGGGGCGGGACTGGGGACTGGTGAGCGGCAGCGGGGGGCGGCGAGTGGCGAGGCGGTGGCAGCGAGCATCGTGGGGAAGTGGCAGGGAGTGGCATGGGGCAGTGGACATGGCCCTGATCACAGGCTAGGCCTAGGGACTCTACGCAAGCACGATTTTGTGCACTGGGCCTCTAGTCTATAATAATAAAAGAGTAATATGCTAATTAGACCAGACAGCCGAATGACCTTCTGGATGTCCTTCTGGACAAAGCTGTGGCAGTAGGGGCCAAGGCAGAGGCGATTAGGGGCGATCAGGCAAGCAGGCAGAGTGGTTAGGAGCCAGTGGTCCCGGATTGCAAGAAGGATGTCTGACTGCCGGTTTAGACCCGATCCCACAGGGATTCCTATGGGATTGGGCCTAAACTAGCAGTCGGACATCCCCTGAGGGGCCCTGGATTTCGAGAGGGTGCAGGCTGGGCTGAGGCCCCTCTCCCCCCCACACCCCATGCACAAATTTCGTGCATTGGGCCTCTAGTAATATATATAGTAACAGCCATGAGGGTTTTCCTGTGAAGCACTTTACAATCATTATCTGAGGTGATATTTTTATTATCCTGATAACACAGATTAGGAAACTGATGTTCAGATGAATGAAGTTATCATTGGCCCAAAGTCAAGAGCTAACAAACACCCAAGTCTATAGACAATAGAATTCTAAGTGTCCAGACAGATAAATGAGAGTATATTCATTCCATGAAACAATTTATATCCACTAAATGAGAAAAATTACAATTAAAAGATTACAATTAAAAACAGGTTATCCTATATAATAAAACCCTAAAATGCAAATCGACCAAACAGCGGAACGACTGGTCACTATGACGTGTACTGACCACCAGGGGGCAGACGTTCAATGCAGGAGCTGCCCCCTGGTGGTCAGTGTGCTCCCACAGGGGGAGTGCTGCTCAGCCAGAAGCCGGGCTCATGGCTGGCGAGCACAGCAATGCTAAGGACTCCTTGGGGGATGTCTGCCTGCCGGCTTAGGCCCACTACTCCCCCACCCCCCGGAGCAGGCCTAAGCTGGCAGGTGGACATTCCCCAAGGGGTCCTGGACTGCGAGAGAGGGCATAGTCCGGGCTGAGGAGCCCACCCCCACCCCCACCCCCAGTGCATGAATGTCATGTACCGGACCTCTAGTAATAATTTACTCTAAAAGTCCTCTTTAGCTTAGGTTACTATAATATTTAAAATGTAAAAGGCTACCAAAAAAGTATGTGCAATTAAATTTTTAAATATTATAGAAGGATAGTCAATAAAGTAGTTATGTAGTTAGACTGGGGTGGGTATAGACAGGAATAAAAGGAAAATTCCGAGTGATTTTTTAAAATTGGATTTTCTGCCGAAACCGGTTTGGCTCAGTGGATAGAGCGTCGGCCTGCGGACTGAAAGGTCCCAGGTTCAATTCCGGTCAAGGGCATGTACCTGGGTTGCGGGCACATCCCCAGAAGATGTGCAGGAGGCAGCTGATCGATGTTTCTCTCTCATCGATGTTTCTAACTCTCTATCTCTCTCCCTTCCTCTCTGTAAAAAATCAATTAAAAAATATTTTTTTTTTAAATTGGATTTTCTGGTTTTTCTAGTATTGTGAACTGAATTATAGCCCCACAAAATCCATGTTTTAGTCCTAAACCTAAATGTGACAGTATTTGGCTATAGAGCCTTTAAGGAGGTGATTATGGTTAAATTGGGTCATAAGGGTGGGGCCTTAATCCAATAGGACTGGTGTCTTTATCAGAGGAAGAGACACCAGAGATCTCTCTTCTCAATCAAGCACCAAGGAAAGGCCATGTGATGACATAGTGAGAAGGCAGCCATCTGCAAACCAGAAGAGGTCTCACCAGAAACCAACCTTGGTGGGACCTTGATCTTGAATTCCAGGTTCTAGAACTGTGAGGACAATACATCTGTTACTTAAGCCACCCAATTTGTGGTATTTTGATATGGCAGACCAAGCAGACTAACACACCTAGATAGAAGTGCATTATTTCTATCTTAAAAAAATATTCAAAATTGTTAAAAAAGAGATACTGCTTGATTTCTGCCTTATATTATTAGGGACAAGCTGGCCCTGGTCTTTGAACTACAGGAAAAAGGGAAGGAATTAACATGGTCTGAGTGTCCTTTAGCCAGATCCTTTACAGAAATCCCACAAGAAGAGTACTAAATTCCACACCTGACAGATGGGAAAACTGAGGCTCAAAAAACACTAAATGCTTGACCCAAAATCACCAGCTAGGAGGCAGCAGAGCTGGGAATGGGGTCCAGATCTATCTGATCCTGATACACCTGAGCTCTTTCTCCTCATGCCACTGCCCCCATATGCAGATGCTGAAATGGTCACAGACACAAATGGGGTGCGTGTGGGTGACATCCTTCAGCCTGGATGGATCACTCAGGAGACTTTGCTTCTAAGTTCTGAGCAGATAGATGGCTCTCCTGGGAGTTAGAAGGTGCCTGAAGGAATTCTTTGTGAAAAATCCTACTGGCTAATGCATCTAATTTCTACATCTATTATATCAGGGCCTGCTGACTGAGGAAGCTACAGAGACCAGAGAAATGCTATAAACATGAGGCGGACCAGGTATGAACCCACAGGATGTGGTGGAGACTGTGAAGACCAGAGCATGAGTTCCACGCTACAGGGACAGCTGCTTCTGGCTCTAGCCAATAGCTATTCTGGATTTTCAAGAACCTGGGAATCCAGATATTTGTTTTGAAATTGCTCATTTTAAAATTTGTTGATAAATTTTTAAGAATCAGGCATAACAAAATATATTTGTGGGTTGCATCTAAGCCTTTACATTGTCCGTTTGTAGTTTCTGCTTTAGATCATTGTTGTCACAATCCTGGAGGCAGTATGCTAGTTAACACAGCCCTGTAACTCATAAACTGCTCAATCACAGCAGCTTTACACAGAAGCTCATTTTTCAATCACATAAAGTCCAATTAGCAGCATGGGGTGGGGGAGCAGGGAGTTCTGTCAATCTTCCCATGTGGCATCCAAGATCACCAAGGCACTGATATCCAATGGTCATTGAAATCCAAAGGGCAGATAATGAAGAAAGAGAGCAGAGGACCATGGAAGCACTCCTCCTTCTGCCCACGTTCCCTCAGTCAGAATTCAGTCCTGTGGCTGCCCCCCTAAAGGCTAATCGGAGCTGGGAAACATAGTGCCTGGCCTGTGCAGCCCCTTTCCAACAACTCTATCCTATGGACTGGGGACACAGATATCTGGGGGATGGTTACCCATCTCTTCCTCATGTAGTTATTATCATCTCCATTTTGCAGATGAAGAAACAAATCTCAGAGAGGCTAAGTGAGCTATGAGAAGTTATGCAGTCAGGAGCGCTGTCTTTCTAAGACCAATCCAGGGACATTTTCTCTATCTCAGTGTTTCCCAAACTTGCCATCTCATAAGAATCAGCTACATCACTTGTTGCACATACAGATTCCTGAACCTTGCCCCAGACCTTGAATCTGAGTCAAGGAAGACTATGGTAACCTGTATTTCCATCAAGAATCCCAGATGATTCTTATAGCAGGCTCTACACCAGGGGCTACAGCTTAGACTCATCTGGGGAGCTTTGTGAATGCTAATCTCTTGGTCCCAACCCTAGAAATGCTGACACTGACATTTTGTAAAACTTCCAGGTGACAGGTGACTGTGATGTGCAGCCCGGACTCAGAACCACTGCCTCTGCTCCCACACCACACTGGATGGTTGTGAGAGCCACCGGAAAGAGCTTTTCAACTAAAGCAACTAGAGAGAAAGAGCGAGACAGAGAGGAAGAGGGGGATAGAGGGGGATCAAGGGGAGTGAGAGAAATATATATAGAGAGAGATACATGAGTGGGAATTAGCAGTAAAAAAAAAAAACCTCTTCAAAAGATTCTAATGTGCAGTCTGGATGGAGACCTTATTGAAGAAATGGATCAGATAGATCCATTTATCAGTCTGGATAAATCTAACTTTCCGTATTTTTAAAGCATCCCAAGGAATTGTGATACCAATCCCTAAGGCTCTGCTACTCCAAGTGTGGTCTGAAGTATCAGCACACTGCCCTGGCCAGTTTTGCTCAATGGTTAGAGTGTTTGCCCTTGGACCGAAGGTCAATGGTTCAATTCCTGGTCAAGGGCACAAATCTCAGTTGCAGGTTCGTGCCCCAGGGGTGCATGCAGAAGGCAACCAATCGATGTGTCTGTCATATCAATGTTTTTCTCCCTCCTCCTCCTCCCTCCTTCCCTTCCACTCTGAAAATCAATGGAAAGAATGTCCTCGGGTGAGAAATAAATAAATAAATAAATAAAGTATCAGCACATCACTAGGAACTGGTAAGAAATGCAGAATCTCAGTCCCTACCCTAGACCTGCTGAATCAGAATCCACAGTCCAACAAGACCCCTGAAGATCAGCACACAGCTTAGTATGAGGTGTTGATCTAAGGCACACAGGCTCTCTGGGAGAACAGCAGACCAGGTCCTCCAATCAGGGCTGGCTCATCTGTTCTCCCTCCCCACCCACCTCCTGAAGCTGTAGAATCCTTTCAAGTGTTACCAGCATAGTCTGTCCTCAAAGGTTTGGGCCTCACTGTCCCCATGCTGTGGCCATCTGTTCACGGATACTTTGTTGGAAGGTCTGGGCACGTGCACAGTGTGATGAATCAACAGGGAGCTTGCAGGCCCTTCCTGCCAGGGAAGGACAGCACAGACGACTGGGTGCTTTACCTGAAGATGTAAAGATCTGTAGTTTGAACAGGCAGACAGACTTGCTTTATGAATTTCTGGGGCCAATCAGAGGAAGTTAGGGGGAGGGAGGTTACAGTTTACTGTGCCAATCAGTCATGAAGGCAGTTTGGTTAGACACAAACTATTGTTCATGCACAATTTCTGTGTTGGTCTCTACTAGTTTAAAAGCACAGTGAGGTCAGTGGCTGAACTACCTGTGGAGTTCATATTATACGGTCTAGCATACTATAGCACCTGCCCAGTAAATATGTTTACTTAAACAGCTGAAATGCCCATTAAGCCCTTGTTTGTCTCTCACTGGTAATTTTTATGCACTATAGGATAATTAGGCATCTTTTTGTGCTCTTTATAGTATTTCTGTCAGGTGTTCATACTACCCATTTTCTTCTTGTTTTCTCAAGTTCTAATTCCTTTTCATCCAGCTTATATTTGCATTTTTTTTGTAATGGCAAAACAACTAAAGTATCTCAAATGGCCAATGAAAAGGGGTTTGTTAAATAATCCAGGAGCTCTCTCCCACCAAAGTCCACCCATCCACCAATTAAGAACCACTTATCTGAACAGATCCCACTAAGACATCAACAGTATGGTTTCTGAGTGGGTGGAATTATGGGTATTCTCTATGAATTACTTTTTGTTTGGCTGTATCATCTGACTTTTCCTCCTGTTCTGAGCATCTATTACTTTTAAGTAGGAAAAACTAACCAATAGGAAGTGGATTGTTTCTAAACGCTATTTTAAATCTCTAAACCATTGTAGCCAGCTTTATATAATTGGGAATATTTTTGAGAAACACGCAAGTTGAAAAACAGAGGGAATGTTTCCAATTACCAGTTAGCAAGGAAGTTGAGGCCCAAAGTAGTAAAGTGATTTATCTGTCTCAGGGTACACAGCCAGGCAGGAGCAGAACTCAGGCCCTGACTTGCAGACTGGTGTTCTTTCCTTCTATCACTCCCTTCCCTTCCCACTGTGAACCCCTTACTGCTTTCTCTTTCACTAAGTCAGCAGTGCAGGGGTTATCTCAGCCATTCATGGCCTCACAGATTGTACACTCCATTCCACTGCCATGATTCGTGTGCATTCTAGAGAGTGGAGATCCACTAGACCAGGCAGGCAGCCTCCACATATGCCTTTGCTTACTGGAAAACCGTAGCACAGATCCAATGCAAAGAACTGCTGGCAAAAGTCCTGTTCCTGGGACCAGGGCAGGAGCTGTATGCCCACTTGCGAATCTGCTACTGGGTGATCTGCAAAGGCTGCAGGTAAACCCAGGCCATTTTGGCCACATGGGACATTTTCTTGGGAGTATCCAGTTATTACTGACAGGTCCTCCACGGACACTTCCTCCAGGCTGGCTCCAGCTTGCTCTGAGCTAAATGAAAGGAGGGGGGCACTTCTCCAGGAGTCCTTGCCATGTTGGGCAGGGCTCAGGACTGGGCTCCACCTTTTTTCCATTTGACAGGACATATTGGAGGGTGTTAGAACATATTCATGCTGCACCTGAGCCTATGCCAGCAGCTCTGGGCTCCACAGAAGCCCCCGAGGCTTGGCTCAGCTGTGCCAGCCTGGGAAATTCACAGGGTAAATAGACCACAGGTTTCACAGAGAGAAATGAGAATGAGGATTTCTTTTTGGTGTTTGGGAGATGAGTCCATGGTGGGTGTTGTAGGCCAGTGCAAGAACATTTTTTCTGGAGCTGTGGTCTGTGGTCAGGAGTATCTCTGGGCTGTGATGATGATTCTTGGAGGTGGCTCCTGGGTCTTGGTATCCACTGGGAGAACGTGCTTTGTAAGGGCAATAGAGCAATTCTGAAGGCCAGAGGATGGAGACTTAAACCTGAAGTACTGATGACTTCTTAAGGTCTATATTGAGGATTATTTTCTATACCTTATCAGGGAAAAACCAGCAGGCATGTACATAATTAAATCTTAAGAACAGACTGCATAGTGATAATCAAAGGCATAGATTTTTAAAAAATCTTTAATGGTTTTTCAAAAACAAAACAAAAATACATGTTCATTATAGCAAATGTAAATAATATATAAAGTAAGAAGTAAAAGTAAGTCTATTCTCCAGAAGAGGTACAAAGTAAAATAAGGTATCATTTTTCAAATGACCAGATTGACAAGTTTAAAAAGAATGGCAATATCCAGCACTGGCAAGGTGTGGGCCAGGGTTTGCCAACTCCAGCATTACTAACACAATTTTTTGTTTTGAGGGGACTTTCTTACTTTAAGATGTTTAGTGGCAAGTAAATATATCCCTAGACACTGTCAAATGTCTACCCCAAACACCACTGGTGTGAGTGGAATCTGGCATTTGATATATCTATTAAATATTAAAATTTGTGTCACCAGCAACTTTACTTCAAAATACATTTATAGAAGTAGAAACTTGTTTGACAAGCATTTTCATGCGTCATTGATAACGTTTAAGAAAATTAGTAATGATCCAAATGACATCTGTTCCTAGACTATATAAATGCTCAGATATAGAAAAAATTAAATAGCTCTGATGTAGAGAGCTCTTCAAGATAAAACTGTTAAGGGTGGAGGGGAAGGGGAGGAAAGGTGCTGAACAATTTCATTTTTGTGAAATCTAAAGAATAAAGTTGTATGAGCAAGTGCATGTGTATTGAAAAATATGTATGTAGATACTTATACACATATATTTTTTTAAATACTCACCTGAGGATGTTTTTATTGATTTTTTTATTTTGAGAGAGAGAAACATCAATCAGTTGCCTCCTGCATGTGCCCTGACTGGGGATCAAACCTTCAACCTAGGTATGTGCCCTGACCGGGAATCGAACCCACAACCTTTTTAGTGTATGGGACGACTCTCCAGCCAACTGAGCCATCCAGCCAGGGCGGTGTGTGTGTGTGTAATATTTTTTTAAAGCCTGGCAGGAGGTGTACTAATCCACAAACACTGGTGATCTATCTGTGCAGCAGGATGGAGGGCTACAGGCAGGTAGCATATGGAATTTTCCATTTCTACCTTAAATATTTCAGCATCACTTGTATCATTTTACAAGGACATTGTAAAATAATATAGATAAAAATACGTAGTAGAAAAGAAAAAAAAAGAGAAAAGGAAAGAAGCCCTCATTAGAGTCCTGCCTTCCCTCTCTTGGGATAAGTAAACTTGGCTTCAGGGGTTCCTCATGCTGCACACTTTAAAGTTCTCAAGGCAGCTTCATATGCACCACCTCATCAGATCCTCAAAGCAATTCTCCTAAGTTGGCAGAGAGGGGTAGTTATTTCCATCTTGCAAATGAGGAAACTGAGACTCAGAGAGTGCAGTGACTTGTCCAAGGGCCAACCAGCAGAGTGGGCGGCCCAGGAAAAAGCAAGTGGGAGGCCAGCCACACAGTAACAGGAGCACCCCAAAGTAACAGGAGCAGGTCCAGACACACAGGCTCTTATAACCATGGGCCTAACATGCTTGCCCTGCTGAATCACTCCTACCTGTGGTTCCAACTCCTTTAACTTCTCTTTGGTTCTTATTCCTTCAACCAAAGCTGGTATTCATCTTCCAAAATAATTCTCATCCTTCTGGCTCTCCTTTGCTGAAGGCATCATGCTTTGGGAAGAGCAGGGATTTGAGATCTGACTCTGTCACTCCTCAGTTCAGGAAGTGGCTTCACCTCTCTGGGCTTCAGCTATAAAATAGAGATAAACATAATAAACTCTGAGTTGTTTTAAGGGTCAAAGCAATCATGTGTGTGAATGCATTTTATAAATTATAAAAGACTTATAAACATCAGTTAATTTTTCCTGGCCAGAGTGGCTCAGTGGTTCTTAACCTGGAGTTTAGGTCAAGAACTAAAGGGGTAAAAGAACAGCTCACCCTAATCTAATAAACATATCTGTGGCATACACACAAATACTTGTTTAAAGCTTTTCACTTTTAATTGACATTTAACATACACACAGAAAAAGGTGCATATTCGATGTGTACAGCTTGTGAACTGAACACACTATGAGCAACATCAGATCAAGAAAGAGAATGTTACCGGCACCCCTGAAGCCCTGCTCAATACTCCCTTCCAGTCCTTACCATTTACCCATTTTCTTCTGTAGCTTTACTGATAGATTCTATATTTTGGCCTTAACACCTTCCTGATGTCATCATACAGATTAAAGTTCAAATGAATGAACATTTGAGAGAAGGCAAGACCCTAGGTCTTTAAGTTTTGAAGACTCACTGTCAAGGGCCTTATCACAATGAAGGAAAGAGAATCTGTAATCCTGGGCTCCCTCTGCAAGTGATCAGTAACTATCAAGAAAAGCCTCCCATTCCTCCTGTAGCGCTGAGACTAGGACTGAAGTTGCTGCAGACTTAATCCAAACCAGTGCAGAGGGATGTGGCCAAGTCATTTGTCAAGCATTCCAAAGTCCTCATTCATTCCCCACTCTGTGACCCAACATTTCAGAAAGACAAGTATCAAATAGCAGACAGCTTTGGGGCTATGTAGAGAATGCCAGTTAAGTGCAGTTAATCTCTTCCCCAACTTTCACCAATTTGTCCCCTCCCCGCCCCCCCCAAAAAAAGAGAATGTTATAGTAAAAGGCCCTGCTGCTAAAATCACTGTCAAAGGAGTCGAGATCCCAGTTATGGTTCTAAAAAGCCAACAGGCAACTGTAGTATTTGCTGAGATGACTGACATACTGATGGACTCACTCACTCATTCAATACATATGGTGGCAAACCCTGTGCCAGGTACCAGGGACACAAGATGCAGCTCCTGAGATGATGGAGGAAGTGTGAAGTACTATGGATGCACACAGTGTGGGGGCATTTAACCTACACCGAGAGAATAGGAACTGAGGGAGGGAAAGTTGAGAAAAATGTAACAGATAATTCTTGCCCTCCAGAAGCTTAGGATCCAACTGGAGACACAAGAAATGTATGGGCACCTGGACACACGTATGGCTCAGTGGTTGAGCATCTATCCATGCACCAAGAGGTCACCAGTTCAATTCCAGGTCAGGGCACATGCCTGGGTTGTGGGCTCATTCCTGGTATGAGCCATGCAGGACTGCCTCGGTTCCAATTCTAGCTCCACCACTTACTAGCTGTGTAATCTCAGGCAAGTTACTTTGCTTCAGTTTCCTCATTTGGAAGATAATTGTACTAGTAATCTCATAGGATTGTTGTGAAGATTAGAATGACATCTCTGACACACAGTATGAGCTATAAAAGTACTATCTTTCACTATTATTTTCCATTTTAATGCTGTTCTGCCCAGCCAGTGTTGCTCAATGGTTGAGCATCAACCTATGAACCAGGAGGTCATGGTTTGATTCCGGGTTAGAGCACATGCCTGGGTTTCCAGTTAGATCCCCAGTAGGGGGCAAGCAGGAAGCAGCTGATTAATGATTCTTCCTCATCATTGATTTCTCTCTCATCATTGATGTTTCTATCTTTCTCTCTCCCTCTCCCTTCCTCTCTCTGAAATCAATGAAAAATTTATATATAAATTTAATATAAAAATTGTATATAAAATTATATATAAAAATTATATGTTGTTTTTCATCTGTTCCCTGTCAGCTAGGTTCAGTAGTTACATGAGAAATAGGCAACAATACCCATTCAGTTGCTCAAACTAGAAAGCAAATTGTCAGCCCACTTTCTCCCACTGCTCCTTCTGCACACAATCTCTCACCAAAGCCTGATCTATACAAGTTTCAATCGATTCACTTGTTCTCCATTCCCACCGCCACCTGCTCTTGAGAGCACTGCCATCTCAGGCCTGGATCACTGTGCCATCCAAGTGGAAACCAGAGTAATCTTTCTAAAATAACACGGTCCTTCCTCTTCTCATCCACAGCTTCCATGGTTCTTAGAATAAATCCCTTGGCGTAGCCTTTAAGACCCTTCCTAACCTGATTCCTACTTTCATTTGCACTTCAAATTCCTCGTGTCCAAAACTGAACTCTGCCCAAACCGGCTGGCTTCCTGGATTTCCCGCTTGAGTGAATGGTGCCACCTACTGACCTCAAGAGGGATCCTGCCTTCCAAATACTCCGAGTAATAAACCACATTCTCAAAAAACATCTAACTTCATGGAGATATGCTTATATGAAGCACTTTAAAACATTTGGGGCTTTAGTATTTGATACCATAATGGGTAGAAGTTAAGGTGAACTGAAGAATTCACCAAAATTACATTTAGCACTTACTAACCTCCAGGAATTCAGTAATCTAGACCAGCGGTTCTCAACCTGTGGGTCGCGACCCCTTTGGGGGTCGAACAACCCTTTCACAGGGGTCACCTAAGACCATCGGAAAACACATATATAATTACATATTGTTTTTGTGATTAATCACTATGCTTTAATTATGTTCAATTTGTAACAATGAAATTGGGGGTTACCACAACATGAGGAACTGTATTAAAGGGTCGAGGCATTAGGAAGGTTGAGAACCACTGATCTAGACACAGTCTTTGCCCTCAAGGATGTGTTTTATCTGAAGAAATATTTTGAAATGATAATTTAATACACATATTTCATCTTGATGCAGGTCACTTGGCAACTCCTGAGGGGGAAAAATGTCTATTTTCCTTTTCTACTCTTTTCTAAGAGATGTTGAGAGATTGGCGTTCAAGAGATGAAATCCCAGTCACTTACTAGCACTATGTGACACACGCCAAGGGGAGCAAGAACAAGTTCCCTAACCTCTGGGCGTCCCAGTCATCCTCAGCTGTAACAGGTGTAAAACCGCAGGACAGTAAATGAGAGAACGTGTACATAGCTGCTGCACAGCCGAGGGCCGCCATTATTATTATCGTCGTTAGGTTTTACGTTGGAACTTTACCATGAACAGGTAGCTATTCTTTCGTGCCCTATCAGTGGGGCCTCTGGTGTGAACAGGAGACTTCTAAACGTTTCACCGAGGCCGCATGACATGCTTTGTGTGTGACCACCTTATACAATATCCTGTAGATTCCACTCCCTGACGGGGGTCGGGCGCTCCAAGGTCTGTCCAGTTAGGTGACGGCATCTAAGTACTGGGGAATGGAGGTGGGAGGGTCCAGTTGGGGTTCAGGCAACAACTCCCACCTGAGGCTGAGCCGAAACCAACTCTACCCAAGTCTGTCGAGGAAAGCCATTCTCTCCCACGAAGCTCAGAGAAGCGGAGACATGGAGCTGTTGAGTGAGGGGAGGAGGCACAACCAGATCAGCCGAATCAGTCCCAGTGATGGAGGGGCCGCCAGCTGTTGCCCAGCTCACCCCTTCCCCGCCTGCCATCAGGGCAACCATCAGAATCATAAAAGTGGAAAAATCCCTAAAAAATCACCTACTTGGGTGGACTGTCTAAAACGTTGCTAAACATTTAGTGCATTTCTCTTCGAAAGGGTCTATTATTTCTCACCAGGTTCTTAAAGGAGTCCATGCCTGAGAAAAACGACACTGGCTGTTAAGATTCTTCACTTAACAGATGGAGAAACTGAGGCGGAGGTGAAAGCGGTCGCTCCAGTCAAACAACAGGGGCACTAAAGCCAAGGCTTTTCAGTGGCAATTCCGGCCTCCATTCCTGGCCTTGGCCCCGGTCTGGTACCGCCTGGCTTCTCCGCAGGCCCTGAAAGACCCCCAGGAGGTGTGGTGTCCCCGACTCCTGGAGACGTTGCAGGCGGTCCTGATTCTAACACCCAGGGGACGGGCTAGGCGCTCAGAGGGGCTCCGGAGCCGTGAAGACGCCCACCCTGGCCTCACCCCCAAGGAATTCCGTTGCCTTGGTGGCTCAGCTAGAGCTCCAAGCACAGTGCGCCTCGCGAAGTGGAGGCTCCTTCGCGACTGTGAAGAGCAGCGCCTACTCACGCGCCCGAGGGAGGAGGAAGTAGACGCGCCCCGCGAGCCGGTCCTGAGCGAACCCACTGCGCACGGAGGAGGGAGCAAAGAGAATAACAGGAAATGACGCAGGCGCACGTGCTTCCGAGAGGGCCGGTGCGAGGCGTCTGAGAGGCGCGGCCGCCGCTCCGCACCTGCGCAGTCGCCGCCTGCAGCGCTGCCGAGTCACGGAGGCGGGAGGAGCATAAATAGAGGGCGGGGCGCGTGCCCGAGTGACGCAGGCGCAGTGCGACTCGGAGGCGCGGGCCGCCCCCTCCGCGGGTTTGGATCCGGGTCAGTCAGGCTCCGTGATCCGGGACAGACTAGCTGAACCGACGGGACTGGGTAACCAGAGTGCGAGAAGGTGAGAGTCCCGACAGGGAGGGGTCGCGGCACCGCCCCTCGGCCCCCTGGCCCAGCCTGGCCGCGGGCGATTTCCTCGGGCCCGTCCGCCTCCTGTCGGGTCGCGCCCGGGCGGGCACTGACGGCGGGGCCGGGCCGGACTTGGGCCTCTTCGCCACCTCCTCGGCTGCTGCGGCCTGGCCCTGCCCAGCTCCGCTCTATCGCCCCTTCCCGCCTTCCTGTTCTCTCGTTGCTCCTGCCCGGTCTTGCTCCTCCGCCTTCTCCCGCCGGGCCGTAGCTTCCCCTTTTCACTCTCCTCGGCCGCCCTTTGCCCCTTCCCGCCCTTTCCCGCTCGTTTCTGAGCCCCAGTCTCGTTGGCTGCCTCTTTGCCTCCTCCTGCATCCCGGGCGCCTTCGCCCAACTGAAATCTCTCATTCTGGACGGGGGAGTGTCCTGGAGGGGCCGCCTCCCAGCAGGAGACCCCAGGCGGCCAGACCAGGGGGTTCCTGGACAACTCCCCGCTCTCCGAGCCCCGCTGGGCTCTGACCTTTTCTCCCGATCCTTCCCAACTGCGACCCCTCCAGATTCTGGGTGAAAAGAACAACATTGTGCTCTGGCTCTAGCCAGAAGAGCGTGTGTCGGGGTTGAAGTGGGTGTGGAGAGAGAGGTGTGACTGTGTTTCATCTCGGGGGGCCGATGGTTTCAACCTCGTCGTGTTGGCGACTTAGAGACTCGCTGGACAGGGCTTTCTTTCCCCGACTCAGCGCTTGCTTCCGGGGGGCCGGGGAAGTTCCTAAATCTTGAACATTGTGATGACGCGCTGACGCGCGGATCGTTTATTCTTCCCCGGGTCTCTCCTAGGCTCGAGGTTGAAAGAGGTTTTGGTGAAAACGGCAAGATAGAAATAAGATTGTGACACGTGCTATTCGTTGAAAGTCAGAGAAAACCAGAAATTTTGATTGAGGAACTTAGAAGGATTTTGCTTGTCATTTTTGAAAGGTTGGGGGAAACCGGAGGCATAAATTGCCCTGTGTGATTTGACTTAAAACAATACAAAGTAACTTCGAATAGGCCTTTAACAGTTTGATCTTTTGGGAGATAGTTCAAGAAATCAGCGCTGTGAAAACGGCAAGGAAGTCCCCCACAAGTTTAATGTGAATTGTGTTCCCCGGAGTTTGTCCTAGAGCTCTTGATGTGAGTGAATAGGAAGGTAGGAATACTGAGGAGCATAATAAGCCTTTTGTGAATTACACACCGGCTCTGATTTAGCGCTTAAGATCGTGCCGAACACTTACCTTTGCTCAGGGTTAATAGAACCGAGAGAAAAGGTGGGTAATCAAAAATGCTGAAGTCTGAAAATAATTGAGATGGAACTTCATTCCTAAACGTTTCGTCTGCAGCCAGTTTTTATTTTGGTCTGTTTTGGTGTTTAACTTTGAGTGTGTCAACAAGAATGTTAACTAAGTTTGTGTTAACGTCCAGATTTTAGAGGTCACCTGCAGTGCTCTTAAATCAGCGCTATATAATTAAAAGTTACATATTTGGGTATAGAGCTTCTTAACACAGTCTTCGGGCAGGAACCCAGGCAGGGGCTTCCCAGCCCTGGTCTGTGTCAAGTCCCCCCGTGTATCCCTAGTCCAGCCTAGTGCTTGCGCCCAGGGTAAGAATTCTGTATTTGTGGAGGGAGAGAACTTCCGCCTGCAGAATTCAGCATGTACATCTAGAAGTGATGTACTGATTTCCAGAGAGGCGGGAGAGGGTTAGTGTGGGGTCTGCAGGGCTGCGGAGACTCGGCTCAGATGACTTAACTCTATAAAGGCCATTCCTCCGAGTGAGCATTTGACTGACTGGTTATAAAGTAATTGAGGAAAACTGTAAGTCAAACTTTACTGTAGTTCTGCCCGCAGGATGAATTTGTTTACAACCTACGATAGCACTCTTTCAGATGCGGTGGGCTTTAAAATTATTAGAATGTGATCTTTGCTCACCCCTCTTCCTAGGTTTGTAGGACATTATTGTGTGTGGGGGGGGGGGGGGGGGGGGAGGATCCTCTACAGATTAGGAACCAGTGAAGTATAGAATTGATAATGTTCATACACTGGTTAAATAAACCAGCAAAATATATGTGGGAATGTATTTAAATTTTTTGTCTTGAGAAGTTGAGGTGAAAGCTGAGTTCTTTTGAGACTGTTTTCAGTGTTCAATGTTTCATTCCCTGGAGAGAGCTGACTAAAATATCTTCCTCTACGTAAATAAAAAAGGAAACGAGTCGTCTTGATTCCTTGCTTCATTTGTACTACATGGTCACATTATATCTAACATATTACAACACACTCTGACCTTTGGAATATTGGAGGTCTCACAATGCATCAAGCCCACCCTGAGAAATGAGCAGAGAGGGACTCAGAGGATCCAGGGCTCTACAGAGAGGCACTGCTCTCTGGGAGTCCCCCGGGGGGTGGGGGGAGGGTAAGGGGTAGCAAGCAGGTTAGGAATAAAGAAAGAAGAGGTAGAGTGACTCCTTCGCTTCAAAAATTCCCCATCTTCTGTTTTTTGTTTGTTAGTTTTAATGTTTTTCAGATTCTCTGTGACATTATAGATACTAGTTGAAAAAATAACTAGAATCTTTTACCAAGTGAAAAAATAATTGGGAAACTAGATTCAAAGAATTTATTAACATACCTCAGTGGTGTTTCTTGTTGCTTTGGTTGGTTCCCCTTTCCCTTTTCTTTGTTTAAATGTAATAATCAGGGTGGAAAGAAAAAACTTGATTATTTGTTTTTTATTTTTTGGCTTTAAAAAATTGAACATCACTTAAATGTTCATCTATAGAACAGTAATTTCTCTTTTTTCTTCCTACCTCTTTTTGGGGGGCTAAGTCCTTTATATTTTTTTGAATTGTAAGTATAATTCATTTTTTATCTTTTATAATAAAATATTCAAAGCCATTTAAAAAAATGAAGGTATCAACCTTATAGGTTAACTGTGGAATAATCAGTAAACATGTTTGTAATTCTGCTTTGATATTCATATCCAGTTTGATATCTGGATATGAATATTGATATGAATAATGATATTCAGGTGAGGATTGCTTTAGAGAAATGCTGCCATGTATCATGAAGTTATACTTAACTAGAATTTTTAGGGTTAGACTAGATAAATAGTAGCATTTTAAAGAATCAGAATGCTATTCGTTTGGCTTTTCCCTTTTATTTCTGATGCAAAGGTTATTTTGTCTATAGGTTTCTAGACCTCTACAAATGGAGAGATTTTCCTCCCTTTAAAAAAGTATATTTAAACAGATTTTAGGTGATATTGTTTCCAAAACTGTGTAATAGGATATTGGCATCAAGTATTTGGGCATTTTAAATTCTATCTTAATAAATTCAAGAAATCATCTACACTGAAACTTCTTTTTAGAAATAGAAATTTGTTCCCCTCTCCTCTAACAAAAAGTAATAGTATCAGGAATAAAGATTTTAACAAAATATATACTTCTGAACCCACCTGTTGTCACTGTGCTCATTTTATTTTGATTTTCTTTTTTAGTATAAGCGGGAACATCATAGTAGTGTAAAAAGTTTCACAATGAAATCCGAAGCCAAGGATGGAGAGGAGGAGAGTCTACAAACTGCTTTCAAGAAATTAAGAGTGGATGCATCAGGGTAATTATATATAATATGTTATTTGGGAATTATTCACTAGACTTAAATAGCCTTTTTTCTGAAGAGCTTTTTCTCTACTAAATTTTCTCATTATTTGTAGAAGATATAAATGTTAATAATGTGACATTCTACCAAATCTGCACAGCATTGTATTTCTTGTAAAAGAAACTCTTCTGTTAAATTTTGAAAAGTTGTAGTTCATTTGTACGCCAAGGTTCCGTGGTTTGATTTTCCTTAACTTTGAGGAGTGCTTTCCCCCTCTCTTTTTAATCAAACATTATCAAGCGGTGTCCCATTAAGGATTTTCTCGTATATCTCTAGGGAATCACAGTATTTTTCACTAAAAGTGAATTACCTCAATAGAAATCTCTGCAGACATTGTCGATTTCATGGGCTCTATTGCTGAGACTATCACTATGGAAACCTATTCATTAGGGTTCTGTCACAGAGATCAATAATCTTGGACCCTTTGGCCAAAATAATTAGAGCACCTACAGACCAGCTGCTGTCTGAATGTTAAAATTTCACCCTTTGCAAAATGTTCTGGGTAGTATTCTTCTCATCCCCATTCTTTGCCCCAGGCCAGAAGAAACCTCAGATTTTTAATGGATATAAGAATATTTATTTTCATGAATGGAAACCAAACACTGGAAACTCAGAGTACAAAACTCCACAACAAGTAATAATAATAATCATTAAAATTATATCACTATGTCCTGGACACTAGCCTGAGTACTTTACATACATTATTTAGTCCTCACTACCAACTTAGAAGATAGTTATTACTGTTATTCCAGTTTACAGACAAGCCACAGATGAATTAAGCTACTTCTTAAAGGTCACATCGGTAAGAGACCTAGACAGTTTGTCTCCAGAACCTGTGCTCTTAACCATTCCTTTATATGGTACCTTGAAGACAACTTGAAGAAATGCATGCAATACCTGGCAGATAGTAAAAATTAAATAGATGTTGTTATAGCTGTCTGCTTATTGCTAACACTATTTTGGCCTACCAAATGAGATTTGTACTAATAGACTGATTTATGCTAAATATACTAATTGTGTAATAGCTGTTACAGGTGCTCACATTTGCTTCCATGATACTTCAAATAAGTATCTCTCTCTTCCCAGTGGTTTTTTCAATATTGTGGTCATTTTGCCATGAAAGTTGATTGGCACTTTATAAGCCATTTTGGGAAATGGAAACAAAGCAGACAAACAGTTCCAGATTGTGGTCATAGTGTATGCTTTCATGATTTTGGGTACAGTAAAAAAAAATGTTTAAAGCAGGAAAATACTAGTAATGCTGCATATATATATATATGTATACATACAAAATTTCTTAGTATATACATTTATATAAATAACTCTTGATATACAGATTCTTTTCCTGGTATTTTAAGAAGTTGGGTCCTAGCTGATTTGGCTCAATTGATAGAGCGCTGGCCTGCAGGCTAAAGGGTCCTGGGTTCGAGTCTGGTCAAGGGCACATGCCCAGATTGTGGGCTCCATCCCCAGTAGGGGATGTGCAGGAGGCAGCGGATCAATGATTCTCTCTCATCATTGATGTTTCTATCTCTCCCTCTCCCTTCCTCTCTGAAATCAATAAAAATACTTTTTTTTAAAAAAAGAAGTTGGAGCATAAAATTAAGCTGTTTCACTACTCTTAAAATTCCTTGGAACATTAAAAAAACCTTTCAAAATATCTGTATAATATATGACCAAATATTATATATTTGTAGCATGTGATCTGCTTTGAGTACAATTATAGAAAGAGAAGTAGCAGTGAAGAGCATTTGAGAAAACTGAACAAATAAGAGTAGAAGGGGTGAGTCATTACCATGAGTAAGCAGAATAAGACTTGTATAATGTATCATACATCTCTAGTTGTTTCATATTGTTGCTGACTTACAAATGGGACATCTGAGGTACTGACTCATAAACTAACCAAGCCTTGCCTGGAATTTAGCATGATCCTGTTAAGCAGGTTTTGATTTCTAGTGGTATTTGTCTTATCAAGACAAATCTCTATATATTTATTATAAAACAACATAATCCTTTTTATCTGACTATAAAATAATACATGCATATTATAGACAACTTCACAAAAATAAAAAAGGAAGTAAACATCACATAATCACTGTTAATATATAGACTATATATAACACCATATACTTTTTGTACACAGTTGAGATCATAATGTATGTATAGGTGCTTATCCCTGCTGTTTCCTCTTAATATTATGAGCATTCTCTCATGTTATTAAAAGGTCTTTATACACTTTATTTTTAATACATTTCTAATACTCCATCGCATAGATCTGCCGTAATTCATATAATGCAGTATTTTCTGTTATTGGATATTTAAGTTATTCCCAGTACTTTTTATTTTTAATTATATTTCAGTGGACATCTTTTTATTTTACTTTAGTAGGTTTTATATTTCTAAAGGGTTTTTATCAGTACCACAACATGTGAGGTAGGAGCCGTGTGTGTGTGTGTGTGTGTGTGTGTGTGTGTGTGTGTGTGTGTTGAAAAGGTCTGAAAGGATTCATACCAAAATGTTAATGTTACTAATCTCCAGGTTGTGAGATTATAGATAATTATTTTTTCTCTCTTTTACATTTTTTCATCTTCTTTACTGGAAACCCATATTACTTGTGTAATTTCAAACTGCCAAGATTTAGCTCAGTAAATATTTCAAGTTTATTAGTTGTAAAAATTAGAATATTTTTCTAAAAGTTGTATAATATTTGAAAATGTATTCCTTTTCAAGTTAGATTGAGTCTCCTAAAGCTTTTGCTCCTAAACTTAGTTTCCAGCTCTGGTTGCACACATAAAATAAGTGGTCAGTGTCATTAGCATTCTCCCTGGACATAAGGCCTGATCTGCCCCAGATAAACAGCCTAAAGTCTATTTTTATCCTGCTGCTGGCTATATTTAAGAATCATTCTTTGGCTTGTGATTTTGCAACAGTGGGCTTTTTAGGGATCCTCTAAATTTGGTTCCAAAGGAAAATTTGCACTAAAAGCTGAATAATTTTTGAGAAACTCAAACTAGAAAGGAAACAAGTTTTGCTTGGGTTGGTGAGAACAATAAGTGCTGTAGCTGTAAATTTTGTTTATTTTCTTTAGGTCCATAGCATCTCTGTCTGTTGGAGAAGGCCCATGTGTTAGAGCATCAGTCAGAACAGCAGCAGACGATACCAAACCTAAAACCACATGTGCATCTAAAGACAGTTGGCATGGGTAAGAGCTGCCTCTTGCAGATGATTTTTAACTCAATACCTTAAAATATTACTGGATTTTCTTTCCCATGTATCCAGAAATGGGTATGTATGATATGGAACCCAAGACTCAATGTTTAGAGAAGACCCATTCTTCCCAATTATGGATGTGCTGAGATTTGCTCTATGTTCTGATACATAGTCAGTTTCTATAAATGTTCTATGTTGCTTGAGAAGAATGAGTTTTTCTCTAATCATTCTTGAGTTCCATGTATGTCCATTAAATTAAGCTTTTAATTATTATTTAAAATAGACAGTGTTTGAATTTTTTAAATAATTTTTTTGTCAGCTTGACCTATCAATTATTGAGAAGTATGTTGAAATCTCTATGGGAATCCATTTGTCTGGTTTCCCCTTACGCTCTATATTTTTGCTTTATGTATTCTGAGGCTATTTTGTAGGATCATACAGCCTACATTTGTGACAGTTTAGAATGTTTTCTTTGTGGTGAATTGAGACATCATATAGTGACATTCTTAATCCCTCATAATGGCTTTTGTCTTAAAGTCTATTTTGTCTGGAATTAGTAGAGCTAATACAGTTGTCTTTTAGTTAGTATTTGCCTAGTGTATCTTTTTCTAGTATTTTCAATCATTCTGTGTTTTAAAATTTTAGGTGTGTCTCACAAATATATATGACTTGTTTTATTTAATCTGATAATTTTTTAACTGCTTAAACTCATTTACATAGATTTTACTTTATGCTATTTGTTGTCCTTTTTTTTAATTTCCTTTTCTCATCTTTAAAAAAATTGTTTGAAATGGGTTTGTTTTTCCCCCTACCATTTTCCCTTCTATTGGTTTGGAGATTGTATACTTTGTTTCTATTATTTTAGTAGTTAGCCTTGAAATTTTACCATACATGCTTATTAACAAAGACAAAAGTTAGTATTTGAACCCTTTTTCTTAAAACCCATTTACTCTGATCTGACTTCCATGATCTAGTTGCCCAGTATTTTAGTTCTATCACTTTTTAGACTTACAAATTAGGTTTTATTTACCTTCATTATTATTTAAATAGACAGTGTTTATTTAGATTTATCTCATTTACACTTTATTTGCTCTTACCATTCTTGCGTCTCACACCTTCCATAGGATCACTTTTTTTCTTCCTAAAGTACTTTCTTCAGAGGTTCCTTTAGTGAAGGTCTTATTGGCAAATAGGGCCTCTGTGTTATAGAACTCCATATAGAATAAAGTTAATGCTTCTGGAGTTGTATAACATCATGTTCTATTGGTAAATATATTTTGTTTTGATTTATCTGAAAATGGCTTTATTTAATTCTTGTTCTTTGAAGATAGACCTGAGTTGATATATACCTAAAATCATATTCTAGATTTGATAGTTATTTTCTCTTAGTTCTCGTCTTCTGGCTTCCATGTTGACATTGAAAAACCTTCTTTTCATCTAATTGTTCTTTTGGAAATAATCTGTCTAGTCTCAGGCAGCTCTTCAGCAGTTCCTGTTGGGTTTGGTATTCTATAGTTTGCTCCAGTGTATCTGTCATTTGCTTCAGTGTGCTTTCTATATCTATAGATTCCCTTTCATCAATTTAAAAAATTTACCAGCTGTTATCTCTTTAAAAATCACTCTCTTTCCTTTTCTATAGTCTTTCTTTCAGAGACTCCAGATTTCTTAGTCTTACATCTCTTAACTGTTACTTTTTTCCAGCTCTCCACGTCTCTGTGCTGCCTTCTTGGTCAGGGGTCAGCAAACTTTTTTTGTGGTAAAGGGCCAAATAGCAAATATTTTAGGTTTTGGCAGGCGAGAAGTGAGATCTGAGGATATTATGTAGGTACTTACATAAGTGAGAAAACTCCTGCCCTACCTGCCTGATGTGGGCTATCTTGGCTGGTGGACACACTTTGTGTTCTGCTGCTGAGAGTCTCAGGATGAAATGACTAGACTTGTGGGATGGCTGGGTTGGGGGCAATGCCAGGGTCAGTTTTACTTCCTGCCCTAGTGGTACTCAGATTCTAGTATGTCTTTCTCTCTTCCATAGAGAGCCTGGCACAGGCCAGACACTCAAACTGAGATTCTGCTTCTCAGTGCCCAGTGATTGCCGACAGCAGAGCCCTAACATGTAAATAGTAGTCAGCATGGACCCTAAGCAGAGGTGTGGCATGTCTGATGTCTTTTGGCCGGGAAGGCAGGCATGGGGAGTGACGGGGAGAATGGCCAAAGAGGTGGGGGGGGACACCTCAGCCTGGTCTCTGTGGCCCACAGGCTGTAATTTGCTGACCCCTGTTATAAATAATTTAGATATATCTTCTAGTTTAGTATTTCTTTCCCTAACTGTATGTATTCTGCTTAGCCCATCCATTTAGTTTAATTTCAAATATAAAGTTTATTTCTTAAAGTTCTATTTGGTTCTGTTTTCAAACTTGCTTGGCAATTTTGTCTCCTTTTTGCTTTGCTTGGTTCTTTTGTTTATTAAATATTTTTTTTAAAGTTATGTAGTTTATCTAATATGTCCCAGTATCTGAAAACTTCAGGAGTCTAAATCTGTCAGCTGTTAATCAGTGATAGAAATGAACCCTAAACCTGCTGCTCTGTTTAGAGATCATACCATAATGGCCATTTGTAGCATTAGCCTCACAGTGATACTGAAGCTGCTGAATTCAAGGCATAGAAACATTTAGTTTTTACACCCTACAGTTGTCTGTGCAGGGTGCTTCTCTAAACCCGTTGGGTCACAGGTTCCTGAGCCAAGGGTTGGGACAGGGTGGGTGTTCTGCACTAAATGTTTGGCTCAAGAAATGCAGGTAAAAACTACCCTTTACCTCTCCTGTTTTTGTAACTGGCTAATATGGAGATGTTGACGTTTTTGAGACACAGAGACATAGGCAGATTAAAAGGGAGGTGGGCACATCCCTTTGGGGGAAACTTATGACCTCTTAGACTCATAAGTCTGAGAGGGGGCAGATTTCCAACTGTCCTAAAACATTTGTTTAGGAGAGCTCTGTATCCCAACATCTTGTACATTTTTTTTCCTCTTAGCTCTACACGGAAGTCTTCACGAGGAGCAATGAGAACCCAACGTCGTCGAAGATCTAAATCTCCTGTCCTTCATCCCCCAAAGTTTATACATTGCAGTACAATAGCATCTTCTTCCAGCAGCCAGCTCAAGCACAAAGGCCAGACTGACTCCCCTGATGGCAGCAGTGTGCTGGGAATTTCAACCCCTAAAGACTTCAATGCAGGAGAATGCTCTACTTCTCTCGATACTAATCACACAGGGGCAGTTGTTGAGCCTTTGAGAACTTCGGTTCCAAGGCTGCCGTCAGAGAGTAAGAAGGAAGACTCCTCTGATGCTACTCAAGTCTCCCAAGCAAGTCTCAAGGCCAATGAACTCTCTGACTTTCAATCTGTTTCCAAGCTAAACCAGGGCCAGCCATGTGCATGCCTAGGCAAGGAGTGCCAGTGTAAGAGGTGGCATGATATGGAGGTGTATTCCTTTTCAGGCTTGCAGAATGTCCCTCCCTTGGCCCCAGAACGAAGATCCACGCTTGAGGACTATTCTCAGTCGCTTCACACCAGAACTCTGTCTGGCTCCCCGCGCTCCTGTTCTGAGCAAGCTCGAGTCTATGTGGATGATGTGACCATTGAGGACCTGTCAGGCTACATGGAATATTACTTGTATATTCCCAAGAAAATGTCCCACATGGCAGAAATGATGTACACCTGATAGCAAGAACCAACTAATATGCTTTAAACCAATGAAGGGCTGTCAGAGAGATGTAGTTAATGGCAGACCTGGCAGCCACTTTGTGTGAGAAGACACCTCCTGCTCACTGTGCTTGCAATAAAAACTTTACTTGGCATCTCAGTTCATATTCATTCTTTAAACTTACTCTCAGAGTTCTTACATACCTACAAACTGATCAAAGAAAAAGTCCTTTCACTGAGTGATGTTCCTGGGGGATGAAGAAACTATAATTACGTGACTGGTAGCAGTGGGTACATGGTAAAAGCATTTTTCAAATCTGAAAGATTTTGTGGCCAAGGAAATGAAATGTGGTTTTGTAACTGGACTGAACATTCGTTATGCAGTAATTGCCAGCTCAGAATATTAGAACTTCTATGACTGATTTAAGCCATCTCTGATTTAATGCAAAATTTATTGTCTTTACAGGTTTCTTATGTTATTAAGCCAGAGATCCAGAGTTTAGATTTAATATGAATAAACTAGCTGGCCTACCCTGTGTTGTTTGAGAGAATCATTAGCCATCACTAAGCAAACCCTGCTGGTGGTGGTCATCCTGAGGCATGTTACATGACGTCTCTCATGGAAGAAGCAGCTTGGAATGGGCTGCTTCAGTTGGAGCGAGGGGATGTAATATTTGAAACTAGTATTTGTCTTCTCTGTCTCTCACATTTTAATATATATGGCATGTTTCAGTCACTTGTAATGTAGATCTCATACTTCAGTTTCAAATGCTCTGGATGGATATTATCTTTGCTCTGCCTTCCTACCCCAGGAACCCCTAAGAGAATTTTATACATGCCATATCCTGTGTTTCTGGTCAATCATCCCGAAATGCCCTCTAAAGTTTGGTTAAAAAAAAAATCCTCAATTTCAGCTGGAGGATGAATCCCTATCTTTTTCATGTAGTCCCAAAGTGATTTTTACATATGCCACCTAACTTTTAATTCAGACCATCCTAAGCATGCCCATTGAATGCAGTGAAAATTTGTCTAGCCATTTTAACACCATGTTAACAAAAAGTTTGTTTTACGTAGATTACAAAGTAAGGTTTACTCTTTACTAAAACATCCCACTGTCTGTGGGGTTGATTCATGACAGTGGAGTTTGGGCTTACAAATAGGTGGACTTGGACTTGGGAGAAGTGGGGAGGGTATTTACTGGAAAAGCCCTGAACTTTAGTGAGAGACCCCTGCTAGTTACTAGTTTAGTGTGGATTGAGTAGTACTGAAGGCTGTGCATCAAGCAAGGCAGCAGAATGCCTTCCATCACAGCACTAGGGACTGTAACAGGTACTGGTCTCATAATGCTAACAGAAGGTGCACTGTTTATACAGCAAGCATTCCGCCAGGCCACTCATGCTGCCTGCTCTCAGCGGCCGCCCCCTGGGACTCCGGTGGGGCTGAGAGGACTAGGCACCGCCATCTTGTGGCTATGGGTGCCACCATCTTTGTGACAGTGATTTGCATATTACCCTTTTATTAGGATACTAGAGGCCCAGTGCACGAAATTCATGCAGGGGTAGAGTCCCCAGTGGCTGCCAGCTGCCGGCCAGGGCCTTCCCCTGGCTACCAGCTGCAGGCTGGGCCTGCCTTCGTTCTACACCACCCCTTGGTGGTCAGCACACATCATTGCGAGTGATCGAACTCCCGGTTGGTTGAACTCCTGAGGAGACACTTTGCATATTAGGTTTTTATATATAGACTCTAAATTGGAAAACAACTTTTCCAAAACAAAAAAGTATTTAATGAGGAGAGTTGTGTTGTTTTACATTTTTGCAAATCCCTGTAATGTTTGGCTTAATTGAAGACAGCTAGATTCTCATGTCTGCTTCTGCATTTAGTCTCTTGTGACATTGCCTGTCACGTGACCTGGAAAACCACCTGTGAGACAAAGAGTTTGAAAAAATAATGTTAATTTTACATATGTCACCTAACTTTTAATGACAATAGCTTTGGCCTTGCAGATCCTCTGAAAGAGTAGATTCCCAGACCACACTTTGAGAACCACTAATGTAGGCCATTAGAGCTGATTGTACCCACCACCCACGCTCACCTCCACAACTCTTGTTTTCACCTTTTTTACTGGAGAGTAATGGAGCAAATGGGCTTAACATGTTACTTGAATTCAGATGGTTCCCAAGTCCCTAAATCTTTTTTGGTTTGCTTTTCAAACCAGTCGTCTGGTTATTTGCTTCGTTCTGTATATTAACAGAACAGTCACCAGAGAATGAAGAATGGTGCACATTCCTTTCAGACAAAGTTGTTATGAGGAGGAGGTGTCAGGATGAAAAAGAAAGTTCCAATGTTTGAGTAACCTGTTGAAGAAATCCAAACTTGGATGGAAGCTTAGGCATTCCAGATTTGCAGGAATGAATTGTATTTACATTTCAATATCTTCCTCAAAACAAGAATCTTAAAGTTAAAAATTACTCTGTTCAGACCTATTTGGGCCAACATTAATATGCATCCCTCATTGGGACATTTGACCTTCGGTGAGTGCCACTTACAGAACTCATCCTTCTCTGATGTGTCCTGGGGAAACTGGTTCAGATTGTTGATTGAGAAATTAATACTCTGATGTTGAGAAGAGGAGCATCCTGACATGTGTATTAATAATTACTCATTGAATATTCATTCACTTATTTAACACATTTACCAAGAGTCTACGAAACACCAGAAACACTATACTAGGAATAGAACTATAAGCAGAACTTATCCTTGTCCTCAGAGAACGTGCTGTGGAGAGAGGATTGGGGATAATCAGGGCTGGGCAGGGGGAGGGGCTGATATTTTATTTGGGGTGATCAGATAAGCCTCTGATAAGGTGACATTTGAGCTGAGACCTGAAGAAAGTGAGGGAGCGACCCATGTGGGTGTTTAGAGGAACAGCAAGAATGTCTTGAGGCAGTCGAGGTCACAGAGGCAGAGGGCAGGGGCAGTTCATGGAGGACCTTTTAGGCCATTATAAAGGCTTCAGCTCAGGAGGAGATAAGGAACCATTTGGGTTTGGAGAAGAGACATATCAGACATGGCCTTTTAAAAAAATATTTTTTTTTATTGATTTCAGAGAGGGAGTGAGAGAAACATCAATGATGATGCATGCCCCGCACTGGGGATCGAACCCACAACCCCAGCATATGCCCTGACCAGGAATCAAACTGTGACCTAGTTCATAAGTCGATGCTCAACCATTGAGCACGCTGGCTGGGCTTTTTTTTTTTTTTTTTTAATTGATTTCAGAGAGGAAGAGAGAGGGAGAGAGAAATAGAAACATCAAATCATTTATGGGCTGCCTCCTGCACACCCCACATTGGGGATTGAGCCACAAAGACCTGGCCTTTTAAAAGAGCACTGGCTGCTGTGTGTGGACTAGGGCCGTGGTCGGCAAACTGCGGCTCTCGAGCCACATGCGGCTTTTTGGCCCCTTGAGTGTGGCTCTTCAACAAAATACCACGTGCGGGCGCGCGTACAGCGCGATTGAAACTTCGTGGCCCATGCACAGAAGTCGGTTTTCGGCCTGGGCGAGTCTATTTTGAAGAAGTACTGTTGATATTTGGCTCTGTTGACTAATGAGTTTGCCGACCACTGGACCAGGGGGAGCAGGGGAAGGAAACACGGAGAGCAGTTAGGAGGCTATTGCAGTAAATCAGGCAATGGTTTCCAGTGGCCTGGGCACTTGGCAGTACAAGAGAGAGCTGTTCTGAAATCACTTTGAAGGGAGAGCTGAAGTGATTTGCTAATGGACATCAGGTGTGAGAGAAAGATTGGAATTAAGGGTGATTCCAATGGTTTTAATAACCTGGAGAGCAGGTCTGGGAGAAGGAATTGGGAATTTGGTTTTGATTTCATTAAGTCTGAGATGCTTATGACATCTTGTAGAGCTGTTAAGTTGGTGGTTGGATATATGACTGAAGATAGGAGAGCGGTTCAGGCTGGAGATAGAGTCAGGATGCTTATATTTAAACTATGAGACTGAAGGAGATCACCTCGGAAGCAAATGTAGATAATCAGCTCAAGGACCAAGCTCTGGGACATTCTCAGGGTATAGAGGGCAGGGGAATGAGGAGGAACCAGCAAAAAACTGAGTAGTATCAGCAGGAATAGAACCAAGAGAGGAGTTCTAGAGGTCAAATGAAAAAGCATTTTAAGAAGGGAGCTGTCAGCTGCCAAATGCTAAGGAGAAAGAGAGATTAGGGGAACCCACTATGTGCAGGCAAGGGCATACAAAGATGAGCCAGAGTGCCAGGCACAGAGTAGGTGTTCATGCATTGTTTTGGAATGAAGATAATCCTTGCTTCAAAACACCTCCCAGTTGGGGGGAGGAGCCAGCATGGGAAGTTACCTAACCAGCCAGGAGCCTTGTCTGGGGAGATGAGGCTTCTTCAGCTGAGTCTTCAGCGCTGAGAACTCAGGTGGGTTTCCATGTGCAGTCCTCTCTGTTCTGGATTTTCAGTTCCCTTCTCTCCATTATAAAGGCTTGGACTCAGGAGGAGATAAGGAACCAGTCAGCAGTCACGCTTAAGTTGAGAAGGAAACAGGACACAGTGACTACCCCATCTGACCAAAGAACCACAGAGCAAGAAAAGACCTGGGAAAAAGAGGAATGAGATAGATACTTTTTAAAACTGTTTAAATTCACTCCAAGTTTTAGTAAATTCCATTTGGTGGAAAGAACTTCCTTTTCCTAAGGAAAATCTGTTTTAATGCACCTCTGGCCACAAGAGGTCTCCCGTTCCCTGAACCGTATTGGTTTAAAGGGCAGGGCCAAAAAGGGATGGCGGGCTCAAGAAGCTCAACCTGGTCCCGGTAAGGCCAGCAGCAAATTTGGCAAAGAATTTACTTAAACTTTTAAGAAGTCAAAGTGTCCCTTTAACAGTGACATAGTTTATCAGTTTAAAAATGAAAAACCACAGGGTAAGGTTGAGTGAACACATACTGGGAAGAGTAAGCAGTACTTCACTGTACTTAATATTTAGGGAGTGATCGCTTCCCTCTGGTGACTATTTTATTAAGCATAATAGTTTGAAAGTAACATCAGGTGGAGATAATATTAATAATAGCTAAAGTTTATTAGTTGTGTAGTGTGTTCTCAGTCTTTTTAAAAATAGTATTAAGTCATATAGTCTTTACCCAGCCATATAAGGTAGATATTGTTAGCCTTAGTATTAATAACCCTTTGAGAAAGGTACTTTTGCAGGTGAAGAATTTGTGGCTTACAGAAATTAACAATTGGTTCAAGGTCACACAGCTTGGGATTTGAACAGATATCTAACTCCACAATTATTTGCCCCAAGTGTTAGATAGGACAAGGGTCTCAAGGTTTGGGCCATTCTTACTAAATGTTATCTCTTGCTTAATGTTAAAATGTAGCACAGTATTTTGCAGATGTAACAGTAAACAGGATGAGGTGACAAGAACTTTAAGGGGATGAAAGTAGCCAACTGCAAAAAACCCACACAAACATCAAATAACAACATGAAAGTGACCAAATAGTGTATTAAGCAATGGCTAACCCTCCCTTCCAGGAGACAGAGCTTTGGTTATAAATCCTCATCTTCTTTACTTGCTGCAAGTAAACAAAACTACCTTGGGACAACCATGTCTCATTTTTGAATAAAGTACCCCAAAGCAGTGAACCCCTTGAGTTTGGTAACATACATAGCCTATGTTAAGTAAGTAGATTCATGAATATGTAAATGTTATATTAAGAAACAGTTTCTTAATTTGACATTACAGTGGTTCTTAACCAGGAATGAGAATCAGATTCGTCTGATCTTTTAAAAAGAATTTAACTGTCCTGGCCTCCACCCAGGACAATTGAATTCAGTAGGTTGGGGGTGAGGGGAGGGGTCTGGAATCTGTTTGTGTCTTTTAAGTTCTACTGGTGACTGTTATGTGTACAGGCCCTTGGTAGGGAACCACTGTAGGGAGCCGCATGGGGGAACTGGCTAAATTTATGTAGGTGAACAGTCCTCTAGGACACAGCAGCCAGGCAGCCTTAGAACAGTATTATGGTGATTTGCTCAGCATTTAACTACAAAAGGCTTCCAGTGTAAGATGTCCTTTCCCCTCCCCTGGAGAGCAGAGCTAGAAAGAAAGGGGGGATTCTCCAGGGACTTAGGTGAGAAGTGGCAAGAGCAGAACTCTCTGGGGACAGCGTTGAGGTGTTGTTCTTAGGGAAGTGTGCACGCAGGCTGTCAGTCAGCCTGGCCGGGTGGCGAGACAAAACCCAGATGATACCGTCTTTATCTACTGCTACTCGCTGTCAGCTTGGCAAACAGCCAGTGATAGTGCGTGCGGAGGCTGGGTGTTTCTACTTGGGGGTGAAACGTGGACACGGAAGGGGCCTTTCAAGGCAGGGGGCTGTGAACGATGAAGGAGCCAAGTCTTAAGAACTAGGAATCAGCTGGGAGGGAGGAAGAAAACATCTTCTATCCGTTTCTGAAATGAACAAACTTCTGCCGTGATTTTAAGTGGCCTAAGTCATCCTGCAATTTGGGTATGATAAGTTTGAAATCAGATAATCGTGTAATGTTCTCAGAGACTTCCTGTGCTTGCTTTCTTAATGGTCTCTATCCTCCCCTCCCCCATCTCTCTCTCTCTTACTCTTCTCTCTCTCTCTCTCTCTCTCTCTCTCTCTCTCTCTCTCTCCCCCCCCCCCCCTCACCCACGCCCCCTCACACACACACACACAGAGCTTCCTGTTCTTGGTGGCTCCCACCTTCCTCGGAGTTACTCCATGCCCCTGTTAACCCTGGGCTCAGTTGGGATTTCCAGTCATTAGCCCCGGCCACAGCTTCATGTCATGGAGATTTATGTGTCCCTTTCGCTGGAGCTTGGGAACCTGACCTGCCCCAGGAACTTTATGAAGTCTGGCTTCACCGGCTCTTAGGACACCGGAGCAGAAGAACTTGGAAAGAGAATTAAAAAAAAAAATCATCATGATCCTTGAGTGTTTCTGAGATGAACTCCTTCTAACACAACTGGCAACTCTGTCTCAGAGATGGAGGACAGACAGACTCCTCGCCCTTCAGAGGAGGTATTTACCCCGCAGGAGAGAGAACGGGAGTGATCCGAGCCTTTGCGCTGGTTCCCCCCGGGTTTTCTCAGAGTTCCTGGGTGGGGGGAATTCAGGTTGTGCATGAGCTCTGGACCCAGATCTGCTGCAGCTCCAGACTCCGCTTCTAGACCCTCACTTCTCTGCTTTCAAAAGCATCTGTGAAACCAGGCCCCATTCCTTTCTCTGTAGTCACTAGATTCCTTTTTTGGGGTTGGCAGTGGTGCCGTAGCCCCAGGACCTGTGAGGGCATGTGAGTGGCGGTGGGGCTGAGATTTGCCCTGGGGGGTTCTGAGTGTGCCAGCACAGGGTGTTCTGCTGGTCTCCCTCCCCTCCCTTCCCAGTTCCTCCGCCCGCTCGCTCCCACAGACTCTGGGAACCCTGAGGTGGAAGAGAGCTCTTACCCAGGGGAAGAGGAGCCATCAGGTCGCCCCAGCTGCCTACACTTTGTTCTCAGCTTCCCTTCCTCATCCCTCCAGCCACTCCCAGGCTCTGAAGCACCAGCCCGATCTGAAACACCCCTCCCACTTTGAAGGAGGCTGGGCTGGCCAGGGGGTTATTTTGGGAGCAGCTTCTGAGATCCAATGGCCTTGTTAGGGCAACACTGACCTTTCTGTCCGGGAGGAGGGCAGGATTGGACAGGGGCGGGGCAGCCTCGAGGAGATCGACAGCCCCGCACACCCCACACCCACGGGTGGAGGAGAAGGGGCCGGCGGGCTGCAGGAATTCAGCCTGGGGGCTGGGACGGTCACCAAGGGGAATTTCCCTCTTTGAGACGGACTGGGGACCCCGCCACCCCACCCTTTCGCTGTGCTTCTTAAAGGGATCACAGCGTTTTTCCTTTGACTCTATGGAAGCCAGACTCGGGATGCTCTGTGGAGGCTTTGAATCTCTCCTTCCTGCTTCCTTCCCAACTGGCAGCCTTCCTCTGGCTGACTGAGAGGGGCCTCCCAGGCATGGCACTGACCAGCCCACCCAGTGCTGACTTGGCTCCTGGGCTCACTCAGCCTCTGGTGGCATCTTGCTTTCCCCCTGCTGGGGTGCGGCGGTGGTGAGTGGGGGGCCCGGCCCTGAGCAAGCTGGGAGCGTGCCGCTGGCACCCCCATCGCCCTCGACCCCCAAGCTGGAGGACAGTCAGGTTGTCGGGGGCTATGATGAGATGAGTGGGGGCCGCTTTGACTTTGACGATGGGGGGGCGTACTGTGGAGGCTGGGAGAATGGAAAGGCCCATGGGCACGGGCTGTGCACAGGCCCCAAGGGCCAGGGCGAGTACTCGGGCTCCTGGAACTTTGGCTTTGAAGTGGCGGGCGTCTACACCTGGCCCAGCGGCAACACCTTCGAGGGATACTGGAGCCAGGGCAAACGGCATGGGCTGGGCATAGAGACCAAGGGACGCTGGCTCTACAAGGGCGAGTGGACACACGGCTTCAAGGGACGCTATGGAACCCGGCAGAGCAGCAGCAGCGGAGCCAAGTACGAGGGCACTTGGAACAACGGCCTGCAGGACGGCTACGGCACTGAGACCTATGCAGACGGAGGTGAGCCCAGCCGGGCCCGCAGCGGGGGTAGGGCCCAGGCGGTGAGGAGCACTGGTGGAGGCGGAGGAGCAAGGGGCACGATGACACAGAAGCAGAGGGGCCAGGGAGTTATTTACCGTGTGCCTTCAGGCAAACTACCTCTCCAGGACCCATTCTCTTGTTAGGAAAGGTGGGGCCAATCAAGGGCTATGGAGACGACTGGCAGGAGTGCTTAGTAAAGGCCTGCCATATAAACACACACCCAACACACATTCATTAAGATGTAACTGCTGCTGTTCACATGCTAGGTTTTCCATCAACTGTGGAATAGACTCTAGCGTGTGCTCTAGGAGAACTGGGGTCTAGGCTCAACTTTGCCAAGAAAATGATTTTCAAGGAATAGATCATAAAATATTCATTCATTCATCCACCCACCTACCCATCCATGCATGCATTCTTTTGTTCAGTGCATATTTCTGTGATACTTCCTATTTGCAAGCCTTGTAAAGGGACATAAAGAGGAATAAGAGACAGCCCAAGGCTTCAAAGATAGGCTTGTAGACAAACCATTATATACAAGTATGTACAGAGTGCTGTGGCAGTAAAGAGAAGGATGCTTTAGAAGAGGGGACATGTGAGTTGGATCTTGATGGGGAAATTGCATTTGTGAGGGCGGGAGTGGGAGAGAGAAAAATAAGTAAAAAGCTCAGAAGCAGGAGAGAACTCAGTGGGTTCAGGAAATGGAGAGGAATTTTCTGTGGCAAAACAGCCCTGGGAATTGGCAGAATAGATATCATCACCTCCTCCACCGGGGGTAACTTTGAACATATCACTTATCTGAGCCTCAGTTTCCTCATCCATAAAATGGGGTATTTTCAAATAAGTACTCAAAATGTAGTCCGTGGACAGGTAGCATCAGAAATAAATGCAAATTCAGGGGTCCCCCCCTAGACCTGCTAAGTCTGAATCTGAGGGTCAACCCAGGCATCTGTTTTAAGCTCATCCAGCAATTCTTACCCATGTTAAAGCTTAAGGAGTATTGCTTTAAAACAGGGGCTTGCAAACTTTAGAGAGCAGGCCAAACTGGCCTGCTGCCTGCTTTTTGCAGCCTGGCAGCCGGCAGTAATTTTACATTTTGAAATGTTTGGGGGGAAAAATCAAAAGAACAACACTGTTTGTGAAAATGATATGAAAGTCCCTACATGACATCCTCAATTTTGTCTCTTGGCTCAAAAGCCTAAAAGATTTACTATTCGACGACAGGAAAAGTTTGCTGGCTCCCGCTGTAAGTGTTCATTCAGGGTCCTTCCAGCCCAGGGTCATTCTATGCCTCCCTCACGTGCCCTGCTGGGGAGAGGCGCTGACACAGACAACTCAAAGCTATGGCTCATTGAAAAAAACACATATTTGGCGCCAGAGGACATTGGAGCAGGGGGCAGGAAGGACACAGTCAGCCCAGGGTTTGCTCAAGCTGAGGCCCTTGGGCATGTAGAGAGAGTGGCCCCCGGTGCAGGGTGGGCTGATTGGGCTGCCAGTCGGTGGGTATCTGGCGAGGGTCCACCCTCGAAAGTGTCTGGATGTTAACGAGGTTCTATCCCTGGAGTTTCTATGTGTGCCATGGCGGTGGCACGGCACTGGCTGGAACTGGACAGCACTGAGGACAAATTCTGGTACCACACTTCCTAATTCAGTGACCGTGAGCTGTTGCTGAACTTCTGCAATTCAGTGCAACGCAATTCACTAGAGTTTGTGCCCAATACTATGCTGAGCACTAGGGACAAGCAGAGAGCAGGCCTCAGTTTCTCTGGCTGTAAGACGGAGATAACCCTTGAGTGCTTGCCAGGTACCAATTCCTGTTGCAAAGTGGTGCACAGTGCATGGGTGTCAAATGTTTCTTCTCTTTCTCCTTGCAAACCAAGGTGTGTGTGATTGGGGCCTGGATGTGAGTCACAGGGACACATATTTTGGGGAAGCTATAGGTTGATCTCCTGATATGTCTAAAGTGGGGGGGGGCTCATTTATTCATGCAACCAATATTATAGAGCATCATCTATATGCCAGGCACCATCCTACACGAGTTCCAGGGGCTGGGGCAGTGAACAAGCAAAGTCCTCAGGAAGTTTCCTGTCTCATGAAGACAGAAATAAACTGGAAAACACATGTAATTTCCAGAAGTTGCGAGTGTTATGAGAAAAAAAGCAAAGAAGGAAGAGGGTGATGTTTTGGATAGGGTAGTCTGAGAAGCAGGATGGAGAGTTCTAGAGTGAAGACTTCCCCGCAGCAGGAGTGGCCCTTGCAAAGGCCCTGAGGCAGGACTGGGCTTGGGGTGCTTGAGGAACAGCAAGAGCGCCAGGCTGTCAGGAACAGAGTGACTGAGGGGAGCAGGCAGCGGCGGCCCGGAGATGTGGGCAGGGGCCAGATCAAGGAGGCTTTGCAGGGGCCTGGGTATGATCTGAGGTGTAGTCAGGTGACCAGAAGACCTGGTCCAGCCTCTTTTCCCAAATGAGAGGACCCCACTTTCAGGCAGCCTAGAAACCTCACAGATCCTCTCTCCCAAGCCACACACGAGGTGCAACTCTCCAAAATTAGATGTGGCCACTGCTTTGGAAAATCTCTTTAATCAACCTGTCATCGGTTCCCCGAGGGTTTGTTAAGGACCTGCCCTTTGCCCCATCTGGGTAGCGCTGGGCGGAATGTGGACAATTAAGATCCTGTGCTTAGGAAGGCTGGGAGTCGGGTGGCCCTGGGTTATCACACATCCTGGCTCCATCGCATTCTTTAATCTCTTAGAGCCTTAGTTTCCTCATCCATAAAATGAGTTTATCCTAATCTCTACTAAGACTTCTCATGGGATAAATGGGCATTCAGTAAATGGTAGCTGCTGCCCTGGTTGGTTTTCTCAGTGGTTAGAGTGTCAGCCTGCAGACTGAAGGGTCCACGGGTTTGATTCCTGGTTAAGGGCACATACCTCGGTTGCAGGCTCAATCCCCAGCCCAGACCAGGGGGTATGTGGGAGGTAACCAACCAATGTGTCTCTTTCACATCGATGTTTCTCTCTCTCTCTCTCCCTCCCTCCACCCTCTCTCCCTCCCCCCTCTCTCCCTCTCTCTCTCTCCCTCCTCCCTCCCCTCCACTCTCTCTAAAAACAAATCAATGAAAAAAATATCCTCGGGTGAGGAGTAAAAAATAAATAAATAAATGGTAGTTGCTATTATTACTATTAACTATCATTAATTCATTCAATAAAAATGTATTGAGTGATTTTTATTTAGCCAGCACTACACTACACTGGGTGGTGGGGGTAGAGTAGAGAAATTAACAGAATGAAAAAGGTACCTGCCTCCCAGAGAATCTAACATGAAATTGTACTAAGTGTGTTGGCTACCAGGCAGGGGAGTACCCACCGGGGACTAAGGGAGCCAGAGGCAGGCAGCTAACCAGACAGGCATTCAGGGAGGCTTCCTGGAGTAAGTGGCAAGCCAGGCTCCTATGAATGGAGTCAGCCAGGTGACAAGGGTGGAGGACGAGTGCTCCAGGTGGAGAGAAAGGGTACAAAGCCAGGAGGTCCAAAACTTGCTGTCCAGCCGGAGACTGAGCTGAAACTTGCATCTTCTCCGAAGTTCTGAGATGTCGTGATCAAAGGGACCATGTGCCCCATTTCCTCCACTCCCCACCTTACCTGGCAGTCAAATGGTATAGGTGCCTGCTGTAAACCGAAGAAAACTGCACTCTTCCAAACTGGAGGTGGCACAGTGGGTCATGACCTGCATTTTTTCTAAGGAAAGAATAGAATAGAAAACATCACAGTGTTTCATGGAGAATAAGATAATGGAGAATAAGATAAGGTATTGTTTCCTAAAATATTTGTTCAGTTGGAGACATAGTGTGTGTGGATGTATGTGTGAAGTGAATTAGTTATGCAAATAATAATAATAATAAAACCTTGAGAGTATTTGCTTAGGAAGTTTTCAATATTCAGTATTTTTGGAAGTGTCAATGAAGTACTGATGGGGTGGTCATAATAATCTGGCCACTCAGTGTGTATAAATGTCTACGTTTATGTGTGTATTATAGTAGCAACTTTATTTCTTACTAAACTTTTGTATTGTGGTCAGAAAGTTTGAAAATCATGATTCTAAAGTGTCTCTCTGGCTGGAGGGTGAGCCCTCCCGTTGTCTGGTGGGAAGGGGACGGTGGTACAGGCACAGGGGCTCTGGCCCCCGAAGCCTGCTATAAGCCTCTTGGCACCCTCCCCCTGCCTATAGCCCTTTACTCCCCTGGCCATATATAGCCAAACTAAAAATAGCTGCCGACTTACGGTAAAACTCCAAAGCAAGCATAGCCGGGGCCTCCAGTAGTACACTGCGGGGAGCCTGGCTGTTCCCAGAGACCCACAGACTTCGGGACTAGAAGGGCCTTCAGTGAGCGATGGTTTCTGAGGTTGTGGACCTGGGCCCCAAGCCTTGGCCTCAGAGGCCTATAAGTGCCCTAAAGCTGAGGCGAGATGTATGCAATGCAAGATGTGTGCATACGCGCATGGACTATCCGTGTTCCTCCGGGAGGTGTTTCCTCAGAAAGCCTCAGATTCTCAAAATAATCTGGTGCTCAAACAGGTTATTAAACAAAGTTCCCCAACTATTGATCTAACGCAATAATCCCCTCGCCCAAATGTGCAGTGGAAAAACCAGCTTTTCCATAAGGCTATTAATAATAATAGTAATAATAATAATAGTTAACATTTGGGAAGTGTGTACAATGTGCGGGGTGCTGTTCTTGGCATGTGGTACATGTGTTACTTTAACTCTCACAGCAACCTTACGGGAAGTGCTAATATCACTCCTATTTTATTTTACCTTATTTTATGAGAAAAGTTAAAATAATTGGTTTAGTTGGCCAGGAAAAGAAAAGACTAAGGGATGAGTTATCTTCCGTAGTAGATGAAAGGTTTTAATTTTTTATTTATTTTGTTTTTAGGTAAGACCATTTGTTGAAAAAACTATATTTTCTCTGTTTCTTGTATTAAAAAATTTTTTTTAAATTTCCATCCCCTCACCCCTCTTTTTTGGCAACCATCAGCTTGTTCTCTATATCTATGGGCCTACTTCTGTTTTGTTTTGTTTATTCATTTTTTTAATGTTCCACATATAAGTGAGGTCGTACAGTATTTGTCTTTCTCTGACTTATTCCACTTAATATAATGCTCTTAGGATCTATCCATGTTGTTGAAAATGGCAAGATTTCATTCTTTTGGTGGCTGAATAACATCCCATTGTATATATTCACCAATCTTCTTTATCCATCCATTTATTTGTGGATATCTAGGTTGCTTCCATATCTTAACTATCACTAATAATGCTGCCATGAACTAGGGGTGCATATTAGTATTATTTTCAAATTAGTATTTCTGTCTTCTTCCTATGAATACCCAGAAGAGGAATTGCTAGAGTATGGCAGCTCTATTTTTAATTTTTTGAGGAATCTCCATACCGTTTTCTATAGTGACTGCATTACCCCTATTTTATAGATGAGGAAACTTAGACACAGATTATTTTAAGTATTCTCACTCACAGCCCTCTAGCCAACAAGAGACAGAGGTAGAATTGATAATACCTGGTAATATTTCATAATATAAGTATTTTAACGAATGACAAATGACTACAGAGAAGAATCAGGACGAGCAGTGCCAAATGAACATGTGGGGCCCCTTCTACCAAATCAGTAAGAACTTCAGATGGCGACAGCAGAGCAGTGAACACGTGCAGGGCCTTCTGAGCTCAGGGCCCCATGCAGCTGCCCAGGAAACATGAGTGAAGCTCAGGCTCTGTGCTAAGAACCTTCCACGCATTATACTATTTAGGCTTCTTAACAACCCTCTCATGGACTACACTAGCAGCTTTGAAATGTTCATGATTGCAACCCACTGTGGGGTGCGTACTTCATATTTTGATCCTGTGCACACACACAAATGTAAAGTGCTCATCATAAGACATCATAAGATCATCCCTTTCTCAATGCAGTACGTACCTGCTATTTTCTTTTACTCGATCCTATTGATAGAGAACTATTATTCTATCTTGCTGAGAGAGTTAAATGATGCCCTGATATATGTAAAAGCATTTAGAACAGTGTTTGGCATCTGTTTAGCACTTTGATTATTATTACATGCTGGAAAAATTATATTTATGTGTGTAACTATGACAACTGGGTCAAAAACCCAAGCGTCTATGTTCTAAATATGTTCAATTTTTTTCTCCTCCCCAAAGTGGATAATTTCAACTCATTTTAGCCCAACGGACTCTGGACATAGAAGCTAAATGAATTTGCCAGGATGAAGTCCTAAGCCTGGTGTCACATTATCTGGGCCTGCGATATGTGTTCCTTGAATCAGTGTCCATATTTATTTATTTAATTGCTCCCCAAAGGAATATTTTTTCTATTGATCTATTTGTCCATCTTTATGCCAATGTCACGCTGCCTTGGTTACTGGAGCCTTATAGTAAACTTTAAATCAGAGTAAATCCTCCAACTTTGCTCTTCTTGTTCGAGACTGTTTGGGTTATTCTAGGTTAGTTCCATTTCTATTTCCATTATAAAACCAGTTCGTAGAGTTCTATTACAAAGTTTGCTGGGAATTTTATTAAAAATGCATTTGATCTATGCATCAGTTTGGAGAGCATGGTTATCTTAACAGCAATGAGTCTTCCAGTCCATGGACATGGTATATATCCCTATTTATTCAGGTCTTTAATTCACTCCGCAATGTTTTGCAGTTTTCAGTGTATTGCAAATCTTTTGTTAAATAAAATTAAGTATTTTTTATGATGTAGTAAATGGCATTTTAAATTTCATTTTTCTAGTTGTTCACTGCTAGGTTATAGAAACAATTACTTTTGTATATTGGCTTTGGATCCTTTTACCTTGCTAAATTAATTTCTTCATTCTAATAGGATTTTTTTTATTTGTTTTTGACTTTCAGATTTAAGAAAAACATCTTTTAATTGAAAATTTCTTGATTGTTATTAAACATCATGTGTAGAAGTCCTAAGAGAGTCTGATAGTACTAAAGGGAGACACATGGTCCTTAAGCGCTTGGGGCTTCGAGTAGCCAGATCTGAGTTCAAATCCCAGCTGTGGCACTTCTTAATTCTATGAACCTGGGGACATTGTGTAACCTTTCTGAGCTTCCATTTCCTTTCCCCCGTTAAGGATGTCAAACTCCTTCTCAACATATGATTGAAACAATGAAATGAGATGATACATAAGAGAACTTAGCATAATGCTTACCACATAGGAATGCTGAGGCATATATTCTCCTTTCTGTATTTCTGTGTACAATCCAAAGGGCGAACTAATTCAGGACGGCCTGCAAAATTAGCTTTTGACTTTGGAGCAGTTAATAAGCCAAGACTTTGATTCACTTAGTTCTGCCTTGAGTCCTGCCAGTGTAGATGAAATCCATGCCAGGCATGGTTCCATTTCGAATGTAGAATCAGCATAATTTAACCTCATCTTGAAAATCTCATGCCTCAGTTCACAGCCAGGCGTCAGTGTGACAGCCAGCTGAGTTGCAGTCATGCCAGCTCCCTGGCATTATCTGGGACCCCGGGGGGAGCAGAGTGGACCCTCAGCAAGACAGGGAAGTGGGCGTAATTACTCTTTCCCCTCTGTGGCCTTGTTTTCTGTGATGCATGTGTCCAACCGGCCAAGTCCCCCGTCCAAGGCTGGTCTCCTGGGATTTGCTGAGTTTCCAGGGCCTGCTAATTCCATGTCCCCAGCAGCTGTTGCCTGGACCAGCCCTTGCTGAAACACCCTTGCAAAGAATGTGGAGTCTCATTTTCTGAGGGCCTGGCGGAGGGTGGGGTGCGGGGTGCAGGGCTTTCTTCCTGCCATAGATCAGAGCGTTGTCCTGTTGTCTCCTATCCTTCCTAAGCAGGTGAGCAGTTAGGCCTGGTCTTGAGCGCAGCATCCAGGGCCCCTACTTGCTCCTGTGTAACTGAGAGTTGAGGGTCTAGACCTAGCTGACAGAATCCATAGAGCGATCCAGGGGCAGTGAGAACTCCAGCACCCCTCCTCCTGCCGTTCGCGTAGTGAGCACCTTGAGTCTGGAAGTATTCAAGCACATGCTGCTGAGGGCTCAGAGTGGGGGTCACTCACCAAGGCCTGCAGGAAATGCTGTTTGGCATGCACAATAGTTTCTATTCCTTTTATTTTTTTAACAACATTAGAATCCTTTATGAATACCATCTTCACAAAGTGATCAAATCTCACAGCATCAATGATAAGACAACCTGACAATATGGCCCTTGATGAAATGTATAGGGAAGGATGCAACATCACCCATATCACATCCCTGCCAGGAAGAGTGGAGTGGGGACAGTTCATGCAGGGACCTGCAGGCCACTGTAAGAATCTGGCTTCTACTCTGAGAAAAGTGAGGGCTCTAAAAGCGACATGATCTGCCTTGGTTTCAAGGGATTCCTTTGGCTACTGTTATCTATACTAATAAAAGGGTAATATGCTAATTAGACCAGGAGACCTTCCAGGAGACCTTCTGGACAAAGCCATGGTGGTGGGGCCAAGGCAGAGGCGGTTAGGGGTGACCAGACCAGGAGGGAAGGGCAGTTGGGGGTGAGCAGGCAGGTGAGCAGTTAGGAGCCAGCGATCCCAGATTGCAAGAGGGATGTACTGTGGGATCAGACCTAAACCGGCAGTCGGACATCCCCCGAGGGGTTCCAGATTGGAGAGGGTGCAGGCTGGGCTGAGGGACATCCCCCCCACCCCCGCCCCTGTGCACAAATTTCGTGCACCGGGCCACTAGTGTGTATATATATAAATATACACTGAGTGGCCAGATTATTATGACCAGCCAGATTATTATGATCACCCCATCAGTACAATGAAGTGAATTAGTTATGCAAATAATAATAATAATAAAACCTTGAGAGTATTTGCTTAGGAAGTTTTCAATATTCAGTATTTTTGGAAGTGTCAATGAAGTACTGATGGGGTGGTCATAATAATCTGGCCAGTCATAATAATCTGGCCACTCAGTGTATATATATTTCATAGAGGAAGGGAGAGGGAGAGAGAAAGAAACATCAATGATGAGAGAGAATCATTGATCGGCTGCTGCCTATTGCACGCCCCACACTGGGGGTTGAGCCCATAACCCAGGCATCTGCCTTGACTGGGAATCGAACCGTGATCTCCTGGTTCATAAGTGGATGCTTACCACTGAGCCATGCCGGCCGGGCTTGGCTACTGTTTTGAGAAACTGGGAGAGAGGAGGTGGTGCAGGAAGGGTAGAAGCAGGGAGACCTATTACTGAGTTTATGCAATAAAACAGATGAGAAGCAACAGTGGCTTGGACCCCCAACTCATCACAGCAAGGGCAGAGAGAAGTGGTTGAACTCTGGATCTATTGTGGAGATAGAGCCCATAGGTTTTGCTGATTGGATGGGAAGCAAGAGGAAGAGAAGTCAAGGATGGTTCCATGGCTTTGGCCTGAGCCACAGAAGGGCAGTGTTGCCCTGAACTGAGATGGGATGAGGGTTCGAAGAGGGAAGGTTAGGAGCTCAGTGTTGAACACCGAGGATGGCAGATGCCTCTAAGACATGCCACAGGGACATGAGGGTTGTGGGGAGGACTGAACACAGGGGCCTGAATGACCACTGGGTGGCCTCCTTTTGAACCAAGACACTCTGCCCTTGATCCCTTTTGCTTCTCCCCTTCACAGACACAATTATTTCTGGTTTCCAAGGCCCACAGGGTCGCTGAGCTGACCCAGTGCCTGGCAAAAGGGCTTCACCCAGGTCACAGGCTTCCAGGCTGTCAGCATCCAGGCGATGTCACCTGGTTAATCCCCTGCTTCTTGTGCAAGCTGTGGGGCGTCATCCGGGGCAGCAGCCTCTGGACTGGGGGGGGCGGGGGTTGGAGCCCTGCAGGCTACGGGACTTGTCATACACCCCTGCAACCTGACCCTGCTCCTGGAGCTGGTGACATTTGTCATCAGCTCCTCCACATTAGGTCTTCGAGTGGTGATCCTGGGAAACCGGAGACAGAGGTGCTTTGACGGGCGGCAGCATTTGGGAGCCATGGGAAGGGACTTGGTGCCACCTTGCAAGCCAGCTAGAGAGCTCTTGTGGAGGTAGAGCCCACAGGTTTTTCTGATCGATTGGATGGGGAGCAAGAGGAGGAGGAGTCAAGGATGGCTTCATGGCTTTGGCCTGAGCCACAGAAGGACAGTGTTGCCATGAACTGAGATGGAATGAGGGTTCAAATAGGGAAAGTCAGGAGCTCAGTGTTGGACACCGATGCCTGTTAGACATGCTAGGCTGTGGGACTGTTACGGGAAAAACAGCTCAGTCTACATGCTCACCCAAAGGGACCATTCAGCTCACTCACAAACCATGCCGTGAAGTACAAATCCAGTAAGAAGACCAAGGTGGACCCACCCATACCCTAGAAAGGAATCTAAGACATTTAAAGTGAACAAGAACCATTCAACAAGTGTTTATTGAGTGCCTAGTATGTGCTAGGTAGTGTGCTCAGTGACAGGGATAGTGGTAGAGTGGGGAACAGCTAACCTTTTAGTCTATTTGTTATTTATATAGACTTGTAAATGAGAGGGGAAAAAACAGAAGGATCTAAATTCTTAACAGTGACTACCCCTGGAGAAATGATATATTATTTTTCGTACTTCTCTATTGTTAGAATTTTATGCAAAAAGCATATATGACTTTTATAATTTTAAAAAGTGCCTTTCCTCCCAACATATAAATGACATTAATATACAGACATTCAGGGTATAAAAAGCATTTGGGGGCTCTAAGCAGAATTCTCTAGAATGTAGGCTCAGATCCCATAAGATTGCCCTTTGTTCTTCTCTCCACTGTGGGATTCAGCTCTTCAAAGCAAGGAAGATGGAAGAACAATCAAGGCAGGAGATCTGTTCTTTAGTCCCAGCTGAGCCTGGCTGGTGGTCTTGGAAAAGCCCCTCTACTTCCCTGTGCCCTAGCTTCATCCTCTGTATAATGAGAGGCTGAACTACACTTACTTCTAAGGGTAAGTGGATTTTCTTTCATATGCAACACCAGCTAACTGACTGTGTCTGCCTGGAGATGTGGCGAGGGCAGACAGCACGACCACATTAGGAGGGTCCAGCATTGAGATCAAGTAGCAACGTCTGTTGTGGACAGAGCCTGGGGAAGAGGTGGCCCATGTGGCAGATTACGTGTTGCCTTGGACTAGATGGTCTCCAAGGTCCACTTCAGCAGTGACCTTGGGATGGAGACACCCGCACTTACTGCCAAGTCGAGGTTGTGTATGAACATGTTGCCTATTTGCAGATATCAGGAACATGACAGTCTGTATTAGACACGGGTGCCGGTGCCAGCTCCTACCAGCTCATGAGAGCCCACTGTTAAATTTTCAAGACTCGTGCAAGCTGGCTGTTTAACCGTTGGTAGCTTGACTGGCAATGATGGGAATATTGCTACGATGGAAATTGGCTAAGGTTACAAATCAGGGTTGTTTATTTTTCCCAAAGAGCTGTCTTACCAGTGTACCACTGAACATGGTGCTAATATGAAATGCCCTTTTTCCCTTCCCACCCAGATTTAGGGTGTCCAGCCATCCCCAAATCAGTTGCCTTGGATCAGGAACTGTCCTGCTTTTATATTGAAAGTCTCACATTGGAGGAAACAGCTCAGTCTCAGGCAAACTGGGATGACTGGTCACCTGCAATTCTTTCCCATGAAGTGAAGATAGCCAACATTTTACAGCCCGAGATATTGCTGGAGGCACTGCTCACAGCCACCCGCAGAGTGGGCTTGCTAGGCTTCCGTTGCCCAGCAGAGAAATGAACAGGGGTTGACTGGGTGCCAGGAGGGCCACACTGTGCCAGGCAGAAGGCACATCACGTGCAAAGCTTTGGAGGTGTGATGGAGTCTGTTGTGTTTAAGAAAAGCTGGAGCACAGAGACTGAGAAAGAAAGTGGGACAGGTGAGGGTGGAAAGGTGGCAGGGCCCAGGTCATGCAGGCTTCATGGGTCACAGTGAGGAATGTGACTTCATCCTTACGGTAGATGTTGCAGGACACCCTCAGAGCCCCGTCAGGACCAGGGTCCTCATTCCCTCAGCTGCCGATGGCTCAGAGCTGGACACTGCCCTCTGTCAAAGAGCGGTGCCTCACTCTGGGGCAACCCATAGCTAATGACTGGTTGATACCAGAATACAAAGACCCAGCCTTCTTGTTTTGATTTGGGGCAACTCTGAAGGGCCAGCTCCAGAGATCCTCATGGGATCAGCTGACGCCTTGGTAGTAACTGTTCAAGTTCTTCCGCTGTTGACTCCTGCTTCCTTCCTTACAGCTGTTTGATCTTAGAGCACTCACCACAGAATCGTCCCCACTCAATCTTAGTCTCAGAATGTGTTTTCTAGGACCCACGACAATCCTCCTCAAGGCGCTGGGAAGCCATTGCAGGGTTTTAAGTGGGGTAACCAGATTAGATCTGCATCTTATAAAGGTGATGAGGCTGGTGGAGTGAAGGGTGGATTGAATTAGGCACCAGGAAAGGCAGGAGACCAGGGAAGATGCTATTGTAGTCAAGCAGGGAGGACTGGTGAGGCCTAGACTAGATGGATGTGTGGGAATAAAGAGAAGTGGAGGGGTTAAAGGGATATTCACAATAGGGTCTATCTGTTTCCAAAGCCCAGGCAATTTCCATTATTCTTTGCTGCCCCCAAATATGTCCCAGGCTTGACTTGCTTTCTCTGGAATGCCGGGTCCATGGTCTTTCAAGGTGGATTAGAGCCAAGCTCGGATAGGCCCTCTAACCTCAGGAGGACCTGTATGGGTGACTATGGCATGGACAGGCATGTTCACCACAATGTACATTCCTGGTTTACCTGGTCTGATTTTGCTGTGCCTGGACAGGGGCCACTGACCCTTGAACTCTCTGGTGCGCACCCTCCATTGTAAACCCCAGGTGAAATCTGTTGATGCCTCCATGGTCCTGCCCAGTGATCTTGGGCTCACATTTGAGACAACGTGAGAGGACATGCAGAAGGACCAGGGATGGCTATTAGACGAAATAGGCAAGATGTAGACAGGATAGTTGCCATAGGAAGTAAGAAGTGATGAATGTCTGAAGCAATGAGACCTTGGTGGGAGACGGTGGCCTGGGAGGTGTCCTAAGGGAGGTGGCTTTGAAACTGGGCTTTGGCAGATTTGGGAAGACAAAGCTGAAAAGGTAAATGGGGTCGAGGTCAGGAAGACACTGGGCTGTTGGGTAAGGACTTCCATAGGCAGTGGAGACCCCTGGAGAAGAGCTAGTCCTGATTCCTTTCTCTCCATCTCTGTTCAGTTCTCCGGGGACACTGACCTTTGGACCTCACACAGTTTTCTAGAAATAGGCAGGTGTCACTGGCCAGAAGGGGCGGTGTTCTGTGCCCATTCTCTATTTGGAGGCAGAGTCCCTGGTCTGGCCACTTGTCTCTTCTCTGTCTCAAAGCGAACTCTGGATTTCCTAGACTTCCTTTGGGTTTCTGAAATGGCCAGGCTTTCTTCGGAGCTGAGGTTTGACTTGCAAGGGATGTTCTCAGCTTTGCAGTGGTGCAGAGGCGAAAGCACTGACCAAGTCCCTTGTCTGCGACCACCACCCACTGCCACACTTACGTGATCATGAGCAAGTTATTTAAATTCTTAGTTTCAATGTTTCCAACTCTAGAATCCTAACCCATATCTGTTAGGATGTACAGGAGGATGTACAGGGGTGGGCAAAGGTAGGTTTACAGTTGTGAATACACGAAACAGAGTTTATTCTTGTATTAACTATAAACCTACTTTTGCCCATCCCTGTATATTTTTTTGGCCTGCAGGCAGCAAAAAACTAACTCTGAAAGACTTAAACCAAAGACTTAAACCAGCTCTTTCCATAGAAATATAATGTATGTAGGCTATGTATATAATTTTAAATTTTCTAGTAGCCAGATTAAAAAAGGCAAAATTAATTTTGATAATATATTTTTATTTAATGATATCCAAAATATTCATTGCTAAATATTATCATTATAATATATAATTATTAGTGAGATATTTGACATTCTTTTTTGTACTAATTCTTTGAAATTCAGTGCTCAGTAAACACATGTGTCTAGTGACTACCATATTGGACAACCCAAAGTTAAACAATAAGGATATTTATAATCTCACATAAACAAGAATCCAGAGGTAGAGGTTAATGGAAGATCAACAGCATCAACAAGGACTCAGGTTCCTGCCACCTTTTGCTCTGCCACTCGTACAGTGTCACCGTTGTTCTCAGCTACCTCCCCTCATGGCTCCCAAATGGCTGCCACTGCTTTGGGGTCATCTTCACACACAACAACATCCAGCAGCAGAAAAGGGCATGTTTCCCTATATATTTGTCTTTATAAGAATTCTTTCCTATCTCCCTCTCACCACCCACCCAGCAGACTTTCCCTCAGGTCTCAATGCCAGATGTCATCGCATGGTCATATCTGATCCAATTGTTGGCAAGGTGGGCAGGCCTGAATGTCTGGTTCAGAGCAATCAGGATTTACCCCTGGATTGGGGACCTTTATCTGGGTCCCATGGAGGAGACCTGGAGCCTGGAACAGAGTGGAGGTTCTATCAGCAAAGAAGGGAGCGTTGCAGTTGGGTAACCCACAGTATCGGCACGATACCTGCTCCCCTGTCCTCCCCAGGTTGAGCTGATGGAGTTTTTCGCTACCTGGCATTCATATGTCATCTACAATGTCCAGTTTCTGTCGGTTTCTTTAGAGTGGAGTGAGAAGTTAAAGGCACTTGCTGAACAATCTCAGTGTAGGAAATGTCTAGATTTTTATAATTCCATTCCCAACCTTTTATAATTATTAATACTGAATTTAAGGGCAATATTTTAGAGACTGTCCTTCATGGACACACAAAAGCATTCAGTTTGTTTTCAGAGAAATAAAACCCTCTTTTTATTTAAAACCATTTTTAAAAATTCTAAGCACTTAGGCTTAGATATAACTATTAGTGAACCACATAACTTCCATAATGAGCACAGCTGACTTGGGAACAGTCTTAAATAAACATGCAACTCCACGTGGTTTCAGAAGTGTTAGTTCAGGACTATTAGAACTTGGCCTGCCCGCCAGCACATCGGGGGCTAAGGGCATCAGTTAGCAGGTTTTACAGAAGGAACAGAGCATGTTGGTTAATTGGAGGTTAGTGGAGAGGTTTCACAGCTCTACTCCAAGCAGCATATTAGAATCCCTTAAGGTGCTTTTAAAAACTCCAGTATCCACATCCATCAAACCATAACCTCTGGCTTGGCAAGTGGTCTTGTACTACAGATGTGGCTTCCAGAAACTACTCTGTAATGTGTGTGTGTGTGTATTTAGGGGATGTGGAGGCAGGTCTCACTGATGAACATGGAGGTAGGTCTCACTGATGAACAAACTCCCAAATTTTCTTCTTCCCAAGGATGGAGGCACGTTGGTCTCCGACTGCTGGGCCTTTCAAGGCCCAAGGCTGCTTTCTTACAAACAAGCAGAAAATGGGGGCTGGTCTGACCAAGGCAGAAAATGGGGGCTGGTCTCATTCCCTCCCTCTGATTTCTCTCTGTCCTCCCTGGGTCCTTTTCATCTTTCCAGCTAATCCTTTCTGGGCCAGCATCTCTAAGCAAAGACTCTGACCTGTCAAAAAGCTGGCCTTTAGTCTTGGCCAGTGTGACTCAGTTGATTGGGCATCGTCCCATGCACCGAAAGGTCACTGGTTCAATTCCCAGTTGGGACACATGCCCAGGTTGCGGGCCGGTAGGGAGCATGCAGGAGACAGCCTATCGATGCTTCACTCTCACATTGTTTCTCTCTCTCCCTCTCCCTTCCCCTCTCTGAAATCAAATAAAAAAGTAATAAAAATATTTCTTAAAAAGCTAGCCTTTATTGAGCACTTACTTTGTCCTAGCTGCCTCCCATATAGTTCAATTAATCTTTGATCAACCAACCCTCCATACTCCACTGCCGAGTCCCAGCCCATCACCTCTCTGGACCACTGCTGTGGCTGCCTCACATTTATTTCTGTGCTGGTTGGTTAAATGTAGTCTACCCCTGGCACTAGACTCCAAGCCCCTGAAGGCAGGGACCATGTCAATTTATTTACTGCTGTAGCCCCGGCACCTAGCACCAGGACTGCAGTATCCACAGCAAATAGTTGTTGAATTCAAAGGAATAAATGAAGTAGATCTCATTACCTCCAATTTAGAAGGACAAAACAAGGCTCAGCAGGTTTAAACAAATTATGCCTATTTTAAAACTATTCAGTGTCAGAGTGAAGGTTAAAACTCGGGTCATTCTCCACTAAACCAGAAGGGCACTTGTGAGAGAAGGCGATATGCAGGTTTTATTAAGTTTAGGAGCCTGGTCTGAGGGACTGGACTGTATGTACCATAGTTATGGCCCTCACTAGCCTTTTATAAGTATCCCTGTAATGCCCAGAGTTTGAGCTGCTGAGCCTCAAGCCCTGAACAAGGGTGGCAGTCACTGCCAATCACTACTGAGCACTTACCATGTACTGAGTCGCGAGGAAAAGATGTGGTCCCTGCCCCTGAGAGAACATAGGGTGGCAATCAGGAGAGATACAGATGCATCAGGTGTTGGCTGAGGGCTTCCTGGGGCCTGGTAACTAACTGTGCTAGATGCTGGGATCATAGCAGGACTACCTAGACAAGGCTCCCTCTCTCTCTTGGAAGCCAAAGTCTGGCAGGAAAGGCTAAAGGTGAACAAATGATCACAATAAGTATCTAACTGCAACTGGGGAAAGTGCCAAGAAGTACGAGGGACACGACACCACGTGGCAGTACTCAGGGAGTGGAGTTCAAGAAATCTTCCTCGGGTGAAGTCACATTTAAGCCAAGGCTTGAAATATCAACAGAGTTGGCCAGGGGAGGAGGGAGGCGAAAAGCACGCCGAGAAGAGGAAGGAAAGCATGTGCAAAGGCCCTGAGGCAGGAAGGTGAGTGTGACTAGAGAGCTGTTCGAGATGAGTCAGGACAGGTGGGCAGCCGCAGCCCATGCCAGGCCAAGTAGGCTGCTGAGAACCTTGCTCCTGACCCTGAGGGCAGTGGGAAACCCTGCAGTGTTTACAAGGCCAAGTGAGGCGCTAGCCCTAAGGGGATCAGGAGGCACTTCCTTCCACAGAGGGCCTCTGTCAGCCAGAAAACTGCGCAGGGTCCCCCTTCTCTCCCTCTCCCAATGCGTTCTTCCTGTCCCCCAGAGAGCACGGTCCTGTCTTAGAGAGAGTCAGGCTGCGATGGCCCCAGCACTTGGCTTTTCCAGTCCTTCCCAGAGAGCCGTCACTCCCAGCCTCCCCTGGGTGTCTGTGCCTCTTGACACTTGCTTGTACGTTTCCTAATATAGCCAGACTGTTTCCTCCTCAACTGGTGACCAAGAGCTGCTCTTCTGTTGCAATCTTAGTTTTTCCTGGGCTTAAAGGGACCATGTCAGCCCATCTCATGCCAAATTTAAGCTAAAGGTAGTAGGGTTGACTTATTTTCACAAACTTGTCCAACCCAGAGATTAGATGTCTTCTCTCTTTCCCCAGTTTACCACCTTCTCTGCTCTATTCTTGTTCACTTTTCCTTCTCCCCACTCCCCCAACCCTTTCTTCAGAGACAACTCAAAGGCACACAGCTAGACATGGGTGTGAGTTTTGGTTCTGGTGGGTTAATTAGCTGTGTCATCTTGGGGGAGTCTTATAGGAATCATTAAATACCTCTGCAGTCATTTTCACAGAGCTCTTTTCTGATGGATAGAGCAGAAAGGAAAGAATAAACAGTTATAGAATGCATGTTGTTCATTATTAACACTCATTCAACAAATATTCACCGAGTACCCATTTGGTACTGTCCCGGACACTGAGGACAAAAAAGAATGAATCCATGTCTCTCTGGAACTTACATCGCAGTGCGGCTGGTCACTGAAGGGACGGGAGCCCTGACGTCCCTCTTACCTCGGGCTGCTCCTGCCCACTTACAGCGGGGTTGCAAGTACCAGGGTCCCTCTCCAACAAATTAAAGCCAAATTTCTGGTGGTGAGGCCCAGGGGGTCTGTATTTTATTTTCAGAACTTCTAAAGTGGGAGTCAGGATTCAGAACCATGGGCTCAGAGCATGAGCTCTGGGTGTCAGAAGACTTGGGTTTGAATCTACCTTCTTAGCTCTCAGACTACCAACCTCCTCTCCTATAAACCAGCATCATCCTGGGACCCACCTCACAGGACCCTGAGGGGTTTGAGTGAGCTCTTGACACTGTGCGTGGTCCTGATGGGGTTCTTCATGGCGAAAGGCGGGGGCGGGGAGGAGAGGGGGCTTGAGCTGGAGCTGCCTGTGCTGGGGGTGACCAGGCAGCGTGGAGTCATGTGGACACCCTGTCCTTCCCCTCCAGAGTCACAGTGCCCCAATTTCTAGAAGCCCTGCAAGTCAACGTTAGGCCAAAGCTCAGTGAGCTTCATGGCCAACCATGTCATTGGCCGATAGGGCAATGGAGGCCTTAAGAAGAGAAGAGAGTTGCTCAATGTCGCACAGTGAGATGGAGTTTCTGTACAGGTTCAGACAATCCGTCAGCAAATATTTGTGGAGCACCTTTCTGTGCCAGGCACTGTTCCAGGTGCTGGGGATACATCGGAGAACAAAACAGGAGAGAGCCCTGCCCTCGTGGAGCTTCCATTCTAGCAGGAAGAGAAAGACAATAAATATAGTAAGCCCGTCATATGCACATTAAAAGGTAATACACGCAATAGAAAAAAAAGTAAAAAGAGATTGGGGATGTCTGGGTGCTTGTGGGGGTGCAGGCAGATTGCCATCAGGATAGGGGCTCATTGAGCAAAAGACTTGACAGTTATCTGGAAGAAAAGAGACCCAGACACAGGGAACAACCCATGCAAAGGCCCCACTGGGAGCATGCCTGTTCGGCTGACTGGCTGTTCAGTTATCCAGCCACCCCGGGCAGAAGGATCTAATGAGGAGAAGGCCATTTGGATTATTTGGTTAACCAGGGGAAAGTATAAGCATGTGCTTAAAACAAAAGCTCTGGATTCCCTGCCCCCAATTCAGTGAATCTTGTGTCAGGTACTGTTCTATATGCTGGAGGCATGAAGATGAAGGCAGAGAACTGGCTCTCAGTGGTGCTGTTGGGGAGAGACGGTGGACAGTGTGTGTGTGTGTGGGGGGGGGGGCGGAGATGAGTTGGTGGTGGCTGTGTCACACCTGGGGGCCTTCCATCTCCAGGCTGACATGTGGAGCTAGAGAGCGGATATAGAAGATATATAGAGAGTATATAGAGGGATATATAGAAGATATATTTGGGGCAGAGGGAGTCAGCAGGACATAGATGACAGTTATAAAAACCTGATGGTTCAATCACCCAGGGAAGATGGGGAGAAGGTTTTGAGATCCCTGGGGAGCACAGCACATAAAGGTGGTGGAGGAGTAAGAAGATATTTTGTCTGCTTTGTATTGACCTGTTCATACAATTCAGGTGACCTCACACACTAGCACAGCTTTGTAGAATCACGTTATTACACACGTAACTTTTCTTTCTGAGTTTTTCCGCGATCTTAGCTCATTTAAACCTCAACCCTATGAATTAAGAGGCAATTATCTCTGTTTGACGGATGAGGAAGTTGAGGCACAGAGAGGTTAGGTCACTTGCCAAAGGTTGCACTGCTAGTAATGGCGGGGGCCGCATTTGGACCCAGCAGCCTGGCTTCTGTTCTCTGTGCTCCTAACTACTACTCCGTGCTGCCTCTTTGCACATGGTGGCCCACTCACAGTCGTATTCCCAGGAACACACGTGCTCACTCATGGACACGCAAGGTCTCCTTGACACACCACTATCCTGCACCCACATGGTCTTACATGGTCTCAGTTTCACTAATGCCCACAACCTCACATACTCATTTATCCTAGAGTATCTCCTCATATTGTGCTTTGTACTCAGATGGCTTGAACACCCAGAACCTCTCACACACCCATAATGGCACCTCCATAGAACCTTGGGCACTTACCCCACTGTAGATACACTGCATTGCACAGTTATGATCTCATATAGTTACATGGCCTTGCACAAATACACACTCTCCCATGCTCTCCAACAGTCACATGCTTTCCAACATTCACATGACTGCAAACTCACTGTCGTATTCATTCGTGAACTCCGACATTCACATCACCTTGCACACTACCATGACCCTGCACACACATTTAACCTCACACACTGACAGAGCCTTGCGTGCTGCACAACTTTGCACTCTGACCCTCTTGCACCCTCACTCAACTTTGCCTATCCTTGCACTCAAGACCTCGAATGCCCTCATAAGCTTATGTTACATCATTATGACAGATGCACGTGATCTTGGTCACCTTCTGTGCACGCACTGCCTTGCACATTCATGATTGTTCATGTTCCCGCTACCTTGCATACCCCCACAAGTGTAAATATCCACAAGTGTAAATATTCACATTACTGTACAAACCCAATGTCTTGCCTACTCACTCTTGCACCATCATTCTCTTGTGTGTAATTTGAAATCTGTGCACATATTAAATTCACACACACAGTCTCACCTGCTCATACAGCTTCACACTTAAAATTGACTGCTAACCTCAACCTTGCTCTATTTTGCAGACTAAAAACTTCGGCGTGTTCCCACCAACAGAAATATCCACACCATGCAAACCCCTTCTGGCTTGCCCATTCGAGTTCTCGCACATTTGTTTAAGCTCACG
>NW_005871138.1:4423735-4453840 GCF_000147115.1 Myotis lucifugus
CAACTACTCCCATCCACCCATTTACCAACCCTCCGTACACTTAATCCTGCCATTCACCCAACCTTTCTAATATTCACCTGAACAACCAGTCTTCACCAAAGGATCCACCATACCCACCCACCCACTCCACTTTCTGTTTATCAATCCAACTACCCAGTCACCTACCCATCCACCCGACCACCCAGATACCCATCCAATCACCCAGTCACCCATCTGTTCACCCAACCCCTCCATTCACTCAACCTCTCCATCCATCCTACTCAACCTCTCCAATATCCATCTGAACAATTACCCATCCACTCAACCATTTCTTCATCCACTCATCCAACTTTCCATCTCTTTACCTACCCAACCATCCAGCCACCCAACCATCTAGACACCCATCCAAATATCCAGACACCTTTCAACCACTCATCCATCTCCTCATGTACAATGACCCACATTCACTCAACTACTTCCATCTACAAGGCACCCATCCTAATATCCAGCCATGTTTCCATCCACTGAAACAACATCCACTTCTACTCACCCAGTCATCCATCCATCCATCCATCCATCCATCCATCCATCCTTCCATCCATCCATCCAAACACCTCCATCTCCCAACCATACTTCCATCCAACCGTCTATCCATACTTCCATTTACTCAACCACTCTCACCTACCCATATGCCAGCCCTGCCTTCATCCATCCTCCTTGCATCCATATTCTAACATCTTTATGTCTTCTCATTGTACTTCAGAAAAAGTTCTAATGTTGTCTTCAAACATTTATAGCATCTACTCTGTGCATGGCACTATTTTAAATGGTTTACGAATATTGACTCATTCTGTTTCCTTAAGGACCTTGTAAGATCGATATTGTTTTTATTTCCATTTTACAGATGAGCCAAATGAGAGATAAGGTGACTTGTGGCAAATCTTCCATGTAGTAAGAGGCCCTTCATAATTGAGTTCCTACTTTCCTATTCAGCCTCCTTTTCTACCGTTCTTGACCTGCACCTGGATTTTTTCTCTGTGCTAGTCATGCTGGCCTTTTATCAGTCTTCTTTAGTTCTCCTGCCAGAGGGCTTTGGTTCTTCTGGTCCCTCTGTCTGGACGGCTCGTCTTTCCTCTTGCCCCTTAATTCCTACTTCTTCAGAGCTCAGGTCAAGCCTGAACCACTTGGAAAGCTGATGGTGCTCCGTCCCCTGTCACAGATCGACTATTACTCAGCCACATGGACATCTTCTTAGAATGTCTCACAGCAACATTATGCTGCTTAGGTGACTTGTTTTTAACCTACCACTTGTAGAGGGGTCCCTATGCACCAGTCATCGTTCTGAGGTCTTTACAGATATAAATTCATTCTATCTTTAACAGCTCTTGATGAGGTAGGTACTGTTGTTATTCCCTTTTTGCAAATGTGAAGTGAGCTGCAGGGACAGCAGTGGGTGTGGCAAGACAATCATAAAGGTACTTGCCTGTCCAGTGCCTGTAGCAATTCTGCCGGTGGCTCTACATGGACTGGGTTGGAGGCTGTGACACTGTGGTCTTCAGAGTAAAGCAAACCTAGGGTCAAATCTTGGCGTTACATTTTTTAGCTCAGAGACTTGGCAAATCAGTTTGCCTGTCTGAGCTTCGTTTCCCCATCCGTGGCACCACTGCTTCTCAGTTGTGTGTTCTTGGACAAATCAGTTTTCTTCTTCAACCTCAATTGTGTCATCTATTCAAATGGGGTTGGTCTAAGGCAGCCGTGGGCAAACTACAGCCCGCGGGCCGGATCCGGCCCGTTTGAAATGAATAAAACTAAAAAAAAAAAGACCGTACCCTTTTTGTAATGATGTTTACTTTGCATTTATATTAGTTCACACAAACACTCCATCCATGCTTTTGTTCCGGCCCTCCGGTCCAGTTTAAGAACCCATTGTGGCCCTCGAGTCAAAAAGTTTGCCCACCCTGGTCTAAGGGTTGAGAAAGATGGGTGCAGGTTCAGTGGCTGGTTCACACCCTGTAGTGGGATGAGTTCCTTGGTAAGCCGACTTCAAGATGGAGATTAGTGTGCTGGAAGTTTCTGGGGAGTGCTCTGAGGACCAACACTTGTGGGGAAGAGAGGGAAGCAGGATTGGGCAGAGGGAGATGGGGCAGTCCCCACAAAGGCCTATGCCAACCACAGGGCCGTGCTGCAGTGGAGATGATCTTCATAGTCAAGTTGAGGTGAAGGAGCTGGATCTTTACATCCTCTCTGCTGGATGCAGGCGGCCCTCTGGAAAGGGGCATGACCTGGGGCCGGATGGTTCTCTTCAGCCAAGGGCAATCCCTGGACAGGGCTGACAGCCGGCAGCACTCTGAGCAGCTGGGGGTGGGGTGTAGAAATAATGTCTTCAGTCCTGAAGGGGGAACGGGGTGGCACATGACAGTATCCATTACAGTCTAGACACCTAGCAAAGGCTCAATAAGCCTTATTTGTCATGGTTGTCATTCAGTGTATTCATTTTACAGATGTGGGAACTGAGACCCTGAGAAGGAATGCAATATGCTCAAGACCACCTGGCAAGCAAGTGGGAGAACCAGGGCTTCAGCCCCTCGCTCTCTGATTCCAGGCTCTCCCCAGCACATCTTAGTACCGCTAAACTTTGTAAACTTTTAATTGTTGTGAATGTGTGAGCAGTTAGTACCATTAAGACGGAAAGAAGGTATGGGTAATGTTCATAAGGCTTCTTGGTTAGGGCCAGGGCCAGGCTTATGACCAGGGTGCTCATATAATTTGTTGTTTAAAATTGGACACTTTTATGAGTTAAAGGGGGCACTTTTAAAAAATGAAACTTACATATTAGAATAATTTTAGATTAAATAATTTTAGAAAAGTTGCAAAGATAGTACAGAAAGTTTCCACATACCCTCTGCCCAGTTTCCCCTAATGTTAACTTCTTACATGACCACAATACATTTGTCAAGCCAGTTTGTTCGTTACTAGTAACTAAACTCCAGACTTTGTTTGAATTTTACTAGCTTCCCACCAGTGTCCTGTCCCAGGATCCCATATTGCATGTAGATTTCAAGTCTTCTGAGTGTCCTCTGGTCTGTGACAGTTTCTCCATCTTTCCTGTTTTTCTTCACCTTGACGGTTTCAAGGAATATTGGTCAGGTATTTTGAGAATGTCCCTCAATGCTGTTCTCATAATTAGACTGAGGTTATAGATTTGGGAGAAGAAATAAAGTGCCCTTCTCGTCACATCATATCAGGAGCACATGATCTCGACATGACTTACCACGGAAGATGTTGACCTTGATCACTTGGTTAAGGTGGTGTCTGCCAGGTTTCTCTGCTGTAAGTTACCATTTCCCCCTTGCCGTTCTCTGTTCTTTGGAATACATTAAGTTCAGCCCATACTTGAGGAGGAGAAGGTTCTGGAATTAAGCTCCAGACGGAGGAGTATCAATATGTATTATTTGGAATTCTTCTGTAGGGAAGACTTGCCCCTTCTTCCAAATGGGACATTTTATTTATTTATTTTTTTATTCATCTTTATTGTTGAAAGTATTACATATGTCCCCCTCTTCTTCCATTGACCCCTTCTGGCCTGCACCGTCCCCCGCCCCAGGCCTTCACCACGCTATTGTCTGTGTTCATGGGTTATGCATATGTACATGTGAGTTCTTTGGTTCATCTCTTCCCACCCCCGCCTTCCCTTTGAGATTTGACAGTCTGTTCCATGCTTCTATGTCTCTGGATCTATTTTGTTCATCAGTTTATTTTATTCTTTAGATTTCCACACATGAGTGAGATCATGTGATACTTGTCTTTCTCTGACTGGCTTATTTCACTTAGCATAACACTCTCCAGGTCCAAATGGGACATTTTAAATTATTGTACTAAGTGTATATAGTTATGACAGGCATAAGCAAGGACTGTCCTGGGACATAGCAGAGCTCAGAGTAGGTAAGAGTGTAGGCTCTTGACTCGAAAGGCCATGAGTTGGAATTCTGGCCCTTGTACTGCAGAGCTGTGTGACCTTGCCAAGTTGCCTCACCACTCTGAGCCCTGGATTCTCGTTCCTCCTAGTGCTGTTTTGAGGAGTAGATGAGCTAATGCCTGGAAAACCCTGGCACAGAGCAGCCAGCGCTGAAAGCAGTCATTGTCATCATCTAACATGTTTGATTTTAAAGGTGAGGAAAAGAAGCTTGGGGACAAGGAAGGATTTCCCCAAGCTCTCACCTGTTGGGGCAAACTCTTGCCCCTCCCTGCCCCTCTGCTTTCCCTGCCCTTCTGCCCTCGATGTGAAGGTGTTGAGCCCCCTCTGTGAAGGCTGCCAGGCCCAAGAATGAGAAGGTGGTATCCAGCTCCCTCCACACGGTGCTGCCAGGAGGAAGTGCAGGGGACATTTGGATTCCTCTTGTGTCTGAGTAACTTGTCCTGTGTGCCATGCGGGGCGGAGAATGGGGGTGGGGGGGTCCTGGGAGGAGAGGGGGGGGAGGACGACGACTACTGCCTGGCTCAGTTTAAGCTCAGAAGGAATTTCCAATTAAGGAAACCTTTGGGATAGGAGGAAAAGCAGGGTTGTCTCCCTCCTGGGGGCGTTGGTGAGGAATCGGGCCACAGAGGAACAGAAAGCTTACCCTGCAGCCACAAGCCTCCTGGGCCCTGGCAGGCGGGGGCGGGGGTGGGGATTGTAATGTCAGGCTCCTTGCCCTGGGCCTACCTGGAACTTGTCAGCTCAGAGTCTAGGATTAAGATAGCTTTCCCAGAGGGAAGGAAGGAAACTGGGATGTCTCTTCCCCCTAAAATGGGCTTGAAGAAGATTCTAGACCTGCACTGTCCACTAGCCATAGGTGGCTGTTGAGCTCTTGAAATGTGGCTGCTCTGGATGGAGATGCGCTTACGATAAGCCCTGGAAATCCCCAAGTTTAAGTGTGAAACAGGCACTGGGGTCCATAGACTTAGTAAGGAAAGAATGTCAAGGAACCCATGAATCATTTTTTTATATTGATAACATGTTGAAATGGTTATATTTTAAATATATTGGATTAGATAAAATGTATTGTTATAATTAATTGCACCTGTCTCTTTTTTTACTTTTGAATGTAGCTACTAGAAACTTTTTAAATGACATGTGTGACTCACATTATATTTTTATTGGACAGTGTTTTTGCTCTAGACCAGGGGTGGGGGACATCCAGCCTGTGGGCCATATAAGGCCTGTGAAATCATTTGGTCTGGCCCTGCCAAGGCATTAGGGGTGAGTTAATTAAATGTTTGACCAAATATAGCAGACTAATTTTTAAGTTGATACTTTTGTATGGGCTGCAAATGATGTTATAAGTATCCACATGGCCCTTGGCAGAAAAAAAGGTTCCCCATCCCTGCTCTAGATCCACTCAGGCCCCTAGGAGCTAGTCCAACCCCCTCACTGACCAGATGGGGAAACTGAGGTCTGGAAAGGGATGAAAGGAACCCTAGCCACTACATGGTCGGTAGGGAACTGAGCCTCCTGTCTTCTGTTTTGTGGTGAAGAACCCTTTCTGTAATACCTTTTAAGGTCATAAATACTGGGCCTGGGAGGGAAGCTGGGATGTTTGGGAAGGTGTCTAAACTTTTCTGGTTGTCATGCCAACGCCCTGATGAATGGCTCTCATCTGGAAGGAGCACAGTGAGTGGTTAACAGTGAGGCTTTGGGTCTGCCTCTCACTTACCATATCTTGCCTTCTCTCCAGACTTCAATGCTCTCATCTCTGGAAAGAGAATAATGATCTCTACTTTGAAGTGTTTTCACAGGAGTTAAATCAGAGACTGTGTGTAAAACCCTCAGCACAGGGCTGGAAGCAGAAAGTGCTCAATAAATGTGAGCTGCTCTTGTCACCGTCTGGTTTTCTTGTTCTTGTGTCCCAGAAGCAAAGGCAGGGGCTGGCCTGCAGGGGTTCTCAGCTGCCTCAGGGAGTGAGGTTCGGAACATCAGGGTTTGTACTAGGGTGGCCTCAGTGTGGCCCTGAAGACAGGGCACCCTGAACTGGTCTGTCTTCTGCTTCTCCACCTCCACACCTCCATCTCCTCCCCAGGCCAGCCCTGGGAATTCCCAAGTTTAGTGCAAGGTTAGAGCTGGCTTTGTGAGTTACTGAGAAAGCAGGAGCCCCTATGGTACAGTAGCTAAGAGCTTGGACTGTGGAGTTGAACAGACCCAGGTTTGAATCTGGTTTCAACTTCTTGTAAGCTGTGTGACCGTAAGCCAGTAACCTCACCTCTCTGGATCCCATTTTCTTCTTTATTCCTCAAATAGGAATTAGATTAATTCTTCCTTCAAAGTATGGCTACAGAGTAAAAGAACTAGCCCATTAAAGGGCCTGTGCTTTGAAGGCGTGCAGGGAGGTAGAAGCTGTTCCTATGAATCATGTATCGTTCTGTACTCATCGAAGTGTCTCCCCTGAGAATGAAATCACGCGAGGGAAGGCCTGTCTTCTCTCATAGTCCCTGCAACTGTTTTCCAAACTGGCATCTTCTGCACAATTTCAGGTTTTTTAAAACCATGCACCACCTCTACTTACCATTTTTTCCTACTTACCATTTTAATCAAGTTACTTAAAAAATATGCATTTATTGAAAAGGAAGACTTTTGAGTCACTGGTCAAAGTGGGAGACCCATATTCGGGAAATTCGGAAAAGAGAACGCTATTATTCAAGTCTGAGGTCAAACTCTTAGTGCCAGAGGTGCTGAGCCCGAAGTCTGCTCTCTTTTTGCTCAAAAGCAACATTGGCAAGAGATCGGCAGGTGTGAAATACCCGTGGGCACCTGACCGAGGTTCGTCCTTGACTCACAAGAAGAATGGACCTGGTGTGGTTTCAGGCTCAGACTTTGCACTGCCGACCTCCATTTCCCTCACCACCAGGGTACGCAGACCACCCAGAGGGAAGAGGGCCTGACCCTGGGCCAGGTCTGAGGGGAGGGTCTTGGTAATTGCCTGGGTTTGAGCCTGTTTATTTAGTTTTATTTAATAAATACCCACATAGTCTTTATTTCTGGGTTCCAGGCAGGATTCTAATTACCTTACGTATAATAACTTACAAACAGCAACCCTGAGGAAGGTTCTCTTATTCCCATTTTACAGATGAGGAAACTGAGGCACAGGCAGCTTAAGTGTCTCAAACAAGGTCATTCAGCCGAGTAATGGCAGAGCTGGGAGTTGAGACCCCAGAACCAGGAGACCTGGTTCTAGAATGCTCTGGACCAGTCTGACCTTTGGCCAGTTTTCTTTCACAGACTTTCGTGAGTGCTTACTCTGTGCCGGGCTTGTGCTGGAGCACTGGACACCCAGTGGTCAGTATCCTTGGGGACTCCCAGCTTAGTGGCAAAGACAGACAGGGAGGGGACAGCATCTTGGTGGGTGAAAGGGAGGCATGAGCAGAGTGACTAACTGCCCCAGGGGTGGTCTGGCAAAGGACCCTGAAGGTAGAGGATGACGCTGGTTGAGAACTTGCCAATTGGAGAAGAGGGAGAGAAAGGTCGTACCAGGTAGAGGCATGGAGGTAGGAATGTGTGTGGTGTATTTTGGGAGCAGCGAGTCATTGGGGTACTGGCGTGTATGGGGAAAGAGATTAGAGATGAGGCTGGGAAGGCAGCCTGGGGCCAGGTTAGGACGGGCTTTGAGTGCCAGGTTAAGGAGCTTCAGATTTACTATGTGGCGGGCACGATTTGAGTGCTTAGCTGAATACTCCTATCTAATTCTAACTGCAGCATATAGAGATCTTGCTTTTAACGTGGCCTGAATCACACAGCTAGTAAACGCTAGAACTGAGATTCTGGCCTCAGTGGCCACCATTCACTGCCCATGCCCATAGAGGCAAAAGTTTGCCCTTGCTCTCTCTCTTTCTGGCTCTTGTCCTGAGATTCCTGGATATGGGGCTCCATTGAGGGGGTGAAACTCCCTTGAAATGTTGGACAGACACCCCACCCCAGACTCCTGCCATCCATCACATCCCTCCTTCTAGAATTACCAGATGGACAGAATCCCTTGCTCCCAGAGACTGGAGACCCGGGTGAATGGAATGTCCTGAGTTGTCAGAGCCAGACTCTCATGACATACACGAGGCAACTGTGACTCCATGGCCGGCCTCTGAGTTGATGGTCTGGGGAGAGAGAGAAGAGCTTGCCTGGGTCTCTGGAAAAATACAGGGACAACGTGTTTAGGGGAGCCAGGCCTTCCAAGCTTGGGGAGTGGAGAACCAGAGGAAAGACCCTGAGAGCTCCCATCAGCCCTCAGAAAAAGCTGGTCAGAGTGGAAATGCACCTTCAGGAAGATGCAGCCCAATGTGCTCATTTCTCAGGTGGAGAAACTGAGGCCTGGAAAGGAACGGTGACTCAGGGTCAGAGCAGAGGAGGAGCGTGGCCAGAGGGCTCCTGTGAGACCTTGGTTGGCTTCTGGGTCACATTGAAAAAACCAGCTAGGCAGGGAACAGGGCTCTGGGAGGCGGGGAGGAATGTTTTTATCTCTCCCGGCCCCAGCACTCTACGAAATGTGCTTACGATCCAGCTCCAGAACCTTTCCAGCTTGATGTTTTCAGCCGAAACAGCAGAGTAAGAAAACAGACAGGCAATAGCCTGCAATTAGAGAGAAAAACGCCCCCTTCTCCCAATGCAAGGGTTTCCCTACGTCTCAGTGAAAGGTCCAACCGCATGAAGCCAGTGCTTGGTCCCAACCAGTGTCAGGGACTCGGGGGTCAACGCCAGAACGGCCCAGACAGAGGTGTTAGACTAACAGTCATCATGAGAATGGCAGTGGCTGCCACAGGGTACGGGCTTGAGGGCTCAGACTCAGGGTCAGGCTGCCTGGTTCTTTCTAGTCCTGGACACTTGCTGGTTGTGGGGGCAAGTGACTTTCCCCGGAACCTTCTGTACCTCCCTTTCTTCATCTCAAAGATGGGGATCACACAAGAACCCGCCTTGTGGGGCATATGAGAGGATCAAGTGCTTCAGACAATGCCAGCACAGCTCAGTGCCCCGTTCTCACTACCGAGGGCCAGGCTCTGTGCCAGTTCCCTGTATTGCATCATCTCATGTAATCCTCATGAGGGAGGTGCCATTCATTATATTAACCCATTTCACAGATGAGGAAACTGGCACAGCAAGGCTTCACATTCTTTGAGCTCTAACGTTTCATGCTACTCTCCTGCCTCGACATTGGCGCGTGGCCATACTCTTTTGTATGCCAGAGCTGTTGAGAGCTTAGGCTGGGGAGGTGGAGAGATTGAGGTACAGACCCCACTCTGTTGCTCGCTGGCTGTGTGTCCTTGATCCACTCTGAGCCTCACTCTCCTCGTCTATAGAATGGGGGCAGTAGCAGCTTGCCTCCCAGATTATGGTGAGGACTAAATGAGATGATGTGTGTAGAGGACTTTGCATGGTCTTGATGCTCAGTGGGTGCTGGATAAGGAGAGGCCTTGGCCAGTTTTGTCATCATTCTTCTTACCCCGAGACTCAGTGGCTCAGAGGCCAGCAGGCTCCTCCTCCAAGCTTCATCTTCCCCCAGTGCCGTCCGATTTGTGCCCCTGGGTTTCCAACGCCCAGTCTAACTTCCACCTGACTTCCTAAGTTCATACCAGTGAGTCTGTGCCATTGAGAGAGGAGTTAAAAATAAAGCCCAGCCTTCAACTCCTTCAAGTAAACACCAGCTCTCTAAAAATAGCTCCCTTGCCACAGGTCTCTCTCTGGAGCCAGGCTGGCCCGAGGGATGGAACTTGGAGAGGCTGTTGTCACAGCCAGGTAGGCCCCAGGCCAAGCGTCCACGTCACCTTAGCTGGCCTCCGAGCCTCTGGTCCTGAGCGGAACCAAGTGCCCCTTATTGTCTCCAGCCTCTTTTCTGTCTCTCCTGCCACCAGCCCCTCTCGCCACACCACTGTCAGGGCCCCTCCTCCTGCCCTACACTCTCCTCACAGCCGCTGGAGTGAGCTTTTCCGCATGTAGCCTGGCCATGCCACTCCAGTGAGCAAAACCGTCATGGGTCTTTAGTTGGATTTCCCTGAAAGCAGAGCCTGAGACAAGGATTTGGGTGCAGGTAAGTTGAGTGGGAGGTGATGCCAGGAAGGAGGAGGCGAGAGGAAGTGAGTGGGTAGAGTGACGCAGGGAAGAAGGAAAAGCCCATATAAATGTCTGTTATTGAGTCATCACTGAAGGCCAGAGGCTGGGACCTCATACAGGACCTCCAGATTGTGCGCCTGTGGGGTGGGGGGTGGGGGGGTAAAGCATTACCCATTGGCTCAGTCCCCCATTCTCTGAAGATTCCTCCTGGGGGCATAAGCTCCCGGTGCTTAGAGATGTGCTTGTACTGGGGGCCTCACACAGCATCAGAGCAGGCTCTGGGCACAAAACGGAAAGTGCCAGGGGAAGAAACTTCAGCCATAGTCCCGTCAAAGGGCCATTTTCTTTTCTGCCCATCATCCTTTGCACATGCTTTTTCCTGACTCTCTATCTTGCTAATACCATCTTGTTCATCAGGCCTCACCCGGCTCAAATGTTCTTCAGGGAAGCTCTGAGCTCCCATCGAGTCTGGGTTCCCTGGCACCCTGTGCACTCCTGCCTCAGCTGCCACCTCCTCCCCGTCTGTACTTACTCTGTTTTCCTGTTTGGTTGTACACTACATGAGGATAAGGGCCCTGTTTGCCATGTTCACTGCTAGGCACCAGCACCCAGCACATGTGTGAGGCTCAGGGAACATGGTGAGTGACTAGTATTAGGTCTCAACCATCTCATAATGGGAGGCACCTTCCATTGGACTCATTTAAGCCTTCAAACACATTCAGCAAATATTTGTTGAGCACCTACTATATGCCAGGTCATGTTCTAGGCTCTTAGAGAATAAAACTTAAAGATCCTGGCCTGTGTGGAATTTACATTCTGTTTGGGGAGATAGCATAGCAGACATAATAAATTACAGAGCAAATTGCCTTTATTTTTAAAACAATTTATTGATTTGAGAGAGAGAAAAACGTTGATTTGTTGTTCCACTTATTGATGCATTCATTAATTGATTCTTGTATGTGCCTTGACTGGGGATCGAACCCGCAATCTTGGTGTATCAGGATGACTAACCAACGGAGCTACCTGACTAGGGCTTCAAGTTGCCTCTGAATAAATGTCCTCCTTGAGAAAGTGACATGAAGGAGTTGGAAGAGTTAGCCAAGGGGGTATCTGGGGGAAGAGCAGCCCAACAGAGGGCAGAGCAAGGAGAAAGCTCCAAGGTGGCCACAGGCCGGGCATGCTCTAGGGACAGCAAGGAGACCGGCATGGTTGATGGGGGCTGAGAGAGGAGGGCAAGACTAGAAGAGGCCAGAGAGAGTGTGGGGTGGGGTGGGGACAGATCACTATGCCAGTATGGGAGCCTTTAGCCACATGCAGCAATTTAAATAGAAATTAATTGCAATGAAATAAAAGTCCCATTCTGGAGCTGCAGTAGCCACAGGTCAGGTGCCCGACAGCCGCCGTATTAGACGGCACAGATATAGACCATTTCCCTCATTGCTCAAAGTCCGAGGGGTCATGCCTTAGCAGGGCCCTGCAGGTCATTCATTGTAGGGCAACAACCTTGCTCACGCATAACTGGGCACACATCCTGGGGTCCTTTCCTCACCTCCCAAAGTGGGTATGATTAAAGCATGCAAGGCCATTTGGTCCAGCCCCAGACAATGTCCGAATGCCTTTCCCAGCATCCTTGCCAACACAGCCCTGCTTCAATCACTGCCCTTGCCACAATCACTGCTTCTATATCTCCCGGCATGGGAAACTCAGCGCCTTCTGAGACAGTCCAGGCCGACTTCACACAGCTTTGCTGTTGGATTTGCTAAAACCAGAAGAATGTTCTGCCTCTTTGTAGCTTCTAAACATTGGTCCCAGTTCTGCCCCCGGACGGTGTCATTAGAACTGTGGTCAGTAGCAGGGGACAGAACCTGCCCATAGTGTCTTAGCCACTGGGATTATCTTCGCATCAGAAGATCAGAGAGGCAGCTCCAGGATGCCCTCAGGGACCCACCTCCACCTTCTGCTCTCCTTGGAGTGTGGCTTCTGGTCTTTTACCCAAAGATGACCCCTGCTTCCCTAGCTTCACCTCTGTATTCCAGGGCAGAGGTTGAAATGCAGAACTTCTCTTCAGGGGAAGTAAAGCCCACCGGCTTTGTACCTCATTCTCCAGAATGGATCACGTGGCCTTCCTTTGATGCAAGGAGTCCGGGAGGTGAATATTTTTAGCCGGACACATCGCTTTCCTGAGCAAGATGAGGCTCTGTTCGTGGGGATGAAGGGGAGAATGGGTGCTCGGTGAACGGCTAGCGATGTCTGCAGAGACAACCCTGCAGAGATTTGAAGATTGTGACCTTAACAGCCCCAAGAGTCTTTTCTGATCTCGACTTCTCCAGGCCCTTCCCTCAGCTTCCGTTTTCACGTCTCCCCACTTTCTCCGTTTTCCAATTGGAGAAACAGAGGCACAGGTTTGGTGGTCAAGAGCAGAGGTTTGGGTGTTGGACAACACTGGTTCCTTCTGCGAGATGTTCTCCTGAGCCTGTGTCCCAACAGGTGGAATGGGGTTGAAATTAGTATAGTACTTACTGCTGAGGGTGTGAGGGCAACAGGAGATAACCCACATCAGGGCCTAACCACAGTGCCTGGTGCCCGGTATCGGACTACTCAGTAGTGGGGGTTGTCATTTTTATTATTCTAACTACTATTGCCCTTGCCTCATCGGTTCCTTCTGGTGTTGCTGAATATAGAACCAGAGAGCCCACATCAGTTGAACACTGCTGGGATCGCTGCGGTGTTTCCATAATCCCAGCAGTCACCCCCGGGAGAGCCTCCCCCCTTCCGTGGAGAACGGGTGTGCAGTGGGACTGCAGATGGGAGGGAGGGGCTGCCGTGGGGATCCATCTCCAAAGCCGCTTGAGCCAAGCCACATCCTATCACATTACTGCTGAAGTGCCGTTCCCATCAGTCAGGCTCGTGAAACCCTAGCTGGGAAGGGGTATTACCACAAGGTCACGGCTGCCCTCTGCCAAAAGCCGTAACCCCACAGGGGGTTGCTGTGGCTTTGCCAGGAGCCTGGCCAAGGGTGGGGTCCCTGAGCTCTGACCCGCCAGGTAGAGGGTCAGAAAGGCGCACAGTGGGCCCACTAGAAGGGAAGGTGTCAGAGGCCCACTCGGGCCAGTCCCTGGGCTCGACCTGCAGGATTCTTCCCTGGCCACCCCCTGGGGTGGAAGCAGAGACAAGCATTGTGTGGCAGAGAAGCCGCCCTGGAGCCCTAATGATTTCCTCCTTTATTTGTTAATAGGTTACACGTCCACACCATTCCGAATCCCATTTATAAAAATGTAGTCTGTCTCCTTGTCCTGCCCTCCCCTTGTGCCACCTCCTCACCCCATGGGCAACTATTGTTTGCAGTTTCTTCCCTTCCAAAGGTACTTGTTGCCTATATTACGGTGGAACTTAGGAAACTGCTAATATGTGACCGTGTTTGACTTCCAAAATGTAAACTTATACAGTTCCACCTAAAATAAGCAAATGCACATTTTGACGCCAGTTTTCCTCTTTCTTACATAAAAGGGAGCATGTTAAGCGTACAATTCTGAATCTTGCCTTTTTCTCTTCACTGTGTATATATCAGAGATCTTTTCAAACGTAGAACTTCACCAGTTTTTAACACCTGCACCGTGTTCCATTATATACATAATTTATTTATTCGGACCCCTGTTGTTGAACAGGATTGCTTGGGTCGTTTCCAGAATTTAGCTGCTAGAACAAAGCTGTACACTCACCATTTCACCCATGGACTAGTATTTTCTAGGATAAGTTCCCTGAAGGGCGTTACTGAGCAAAGGCCCTCCGTAGTGGTTGTCCGTCTTTATCTTCCTTCCCACCACTATGAGGCTGAGAAGACCCCGCAGCTGACTGCCAAATGGCCTTGGGCAAGTCCCTGCCCTCTAAGGGTCTCCGTTTCCTGGGGCACTGAGCTCTCTTTGCCTTGTCCTTGGGAAAAATAGCTGTCCCAGATTCGCCTCCTTGCCTGGCCTTTCCCATGCCCCAGCCACGCGCAGCTACTGTTGCCATGGCTTCTTTGGGAGATGACTTCAGCCCTGATGGAGGCCGAGGCAGCCCATGGAAGAGCAGGCAGAGGGGACCAGCATGGGCAAAGGTGCAGAGGTGGGGCAGTGTGGGGTAAGGCAGAATTCCCAAATGCCAGTCACTGATATACTTTCCTGAGCCATACCATATCCCCGTGCCATCTGGGTTATTATTTCCTTACTAATTCAAAATACTTTAACTTTATTAAACCTACATTTATAGCAATGAACTTTATTTAGTTCATTGCTATAAATAGAAGTCAGTGCTATATAAAGAGAAGTTAGGGAAAAAAACACAACAACAACAACAACCAGAAAATACATACACACAAGGAAAAGATAATACAATGAAGTAAACATCATTAAATCATCCCTCAGCCTGGCTAGCATGGGAGGTCACAGTTCTATTCCCGGTCAGGGCACATACCTGGGTTGCGGGCTGGATCCCCAGTGCGGGAGGCAGCTGATCAATGATTCTCTCTCATCAATGATGTTTCTCTCTCTCCTTCTCCCTTCCTCTCTGAAATCAATAAAAATATATTTAATAAAATAAAATAAGACTTTGTCATTTTCCAAGAACTACCCACAGGGAGAAGAGTGGACACCTGTATACAGCTTGGGGTGGGGTGGGGGTGTCTTCAGCTACCCCAGCTCCTTCATGAGCAAATTGCAAGGTTGTTGTTGGTTTTTGTTGTTGTTATTGTTGTTGTTGTTTTTTTACACTCAGATGCTGCCCGAGACCCACTCGGAGAATTATCCTATGATAAATAGGGGAGAGGAGACCTTGTGGTCAAAGATAGCAAACCTCTAGAGCAGTGGTTCTCAACCTTCTGGCCCTTTAAATACAGTTCCTCATGTTGTGACCCAACCATAAAATTATTTTCGTTGCTACTTCATAACTGTAATGTTGCTACTGTTATGAATCGTAATGTAAGTATCTGATATGCAGGATGGTCTTAGGCGACCCCTGTGAAAGGGTCGTTCGACCGCCAAGGGGGTTGCGACCCACAGGTTGAGAACCGCTACTCTAGAGCTTTTTTTTTTTTTAGTAACCTGTTTTTCTAAGGGGGGTTGCAGAAATTGTCCAGGGAGGAGGTGAAACATAAAGGTCTGAATTTGCTGAGACAATTAACTATTTTCTAGTTAATGTCTATTCTGAGAAGTAATATGCTTATTAAATAGCTCTTAGAGGGGTTGGGTGTGTGTGTGTGGAGAACCCTGCTTCCTGGAGTTTGCCAATTTCCCTGGTGTAAATACTGCCACTATGGCTGATTTCAAGCTATCAGTGTACCAGCCACTGAATGCAGAGCTGGGAAGACATGTGCTAATGTTGATCTCTTGGCAAGCAGGGCTTTAACGAGCAGCTCCAGCACACCCTTAGCTCCTGGCTTGATTTCTGTATGTCTGTTCTGCTTCAAGCTGTAGCTCAGAGGTCTCTTCTGCAGGGAAGCTTGCCAGCCCCGTTTCTGCCCCTGGGTTCCCTATTCTAGAAGCTGCACATTCTGAACTGGATTGTTTTCTTATAGATCCTCTCTACTAGACTGTAAGCTCCTATGGCCAGAATTCTGATTCCAAGTTTCTTTATAGCCCTATTGCATTGTCATATGCTTATCCTTGGTAGGTAGGCACCTAGAAAATGCTTCTAGAAGGCAGGCAGGAAAAAGGACGGAAGGTGATGGGGTTGGGGATCCTGGCCAGGAGCCAGTTCCTGATCTGTGACTTGGTGGCAGTATGACCTGTTTCCTCATCTGTAAAAGGGTCTCTTTTATTTTCCTCTGCTCCGACCAAGTCAGGCCTATCGCTGCATAGTAATTACGGTAATAGTAATGGCTACTGTTTATTCATCAGCACATTTTTATTAAGCACCTTCTAGATCCTGTTCTAGCTGCTGGGGATTCATCAGTGAACAAAATAGACAAAAATCCATTCCGTGTGGCCCTTCCATTTCACATTTGCAACATGCCACAAACTGAGCAGAATTTCACAGGCACCATTTCACTTGCTGTCTGGGCAACCCTGAAGGGCGAAGGTATCATTAGCTCCATCGTACTGCCATGGGAAGTGAGGAGAAGTAGAGTCACATGAATTACCAGAGGTCAGCTGGTGTGTGAAGGGTGGTGATGGGTCTAGGACCCTGGCTTCTGGTCCCAGGAACTGGTTCTTAGCCATTGTGACATGCCCTACCCTGCCCACTTCTCTGCCTTTGCTCAGGCTGTTCTCAATGCCCTTCCCCACAGTGCCCTCTACCCATTTGATCTGTTCCATGGATGCATCCCTCAGGCCCACTCATGAGCTGACCCCTCCCTAATGGTGTCTTCTCTGTCTCTGGCCCTGCCTCCAAATCCTTCCTCTTTATCCAACCAGCCATGGTTGGTCACCAAGAATGGAACCCTCTACTTCTTTATTTTGTTCCCTTAGACACCTCTTTCCCTTCCCCACCAGTCTGCCATCCCAGGGCTCAGGAACGGACCCACATGAAGAGCTCAATAAATATCTCTTCATTAATGCATTAAAATCCTTGATTTTTCCTTGGCTTCTAGCTCAAGTCTCAGTTTGAAATTCTTCATTGTAAGCATTATTTATTTTTCCTGGGAAATATGAAGGTAATATCTGTTAAAAAAAAACAAAACACAAAACAACAAAAACAAAAAAACAAAAAAAAACACCCCCAAAACCTCAATAGCCCTTGTGTACCTACTGTGTGGGGGTTAGAGTGCTCATTGCTGCAGAAGTCACAAAAATGACAGACATACTCGCTGATCTTCAGCCTCAGCTGGCACCATTGTGTGGTCGAGGCTGGGATGACCACATGCCCAAGTGCCTGGAACAACCCTGGTTCCTGCTAGATATTAACAGCTGCCTTTTACCCTCAGGCGCCCAGGTTTGAATGATAAGCTCTCCAGTCACTCCACACAAAGTCTAAGGTCATAACCACTATTACTGCTCTAAGCACTTTGCAAATACCAATTCATTTAATTCACTAACCCTATGAGGTTGGTGCTATTATTCTCCCATTTCACAGATAGGAAATGGAGGCACAGGGCAGTAAAATAACTAGCTTAAGGTCACACAGCCAGGAAGAAGCAGGGCTAGGATTTGAACCCAGGTCATCTGGTGCCAGAGTTCTCTCGCTCAACCACAGTCTCAGCGAGAACTTCTCTATGAGGCCTTCCCTTACCAGTGCTTGGGCGAGATGTGTGTCCCCTGCCCCACCTCACCAGGAGCCATGGGCTTATCCCAGTCCTGACTGCTGTGACATGGTTTTGTGACAGGAAGATAGCAGTGGGGGTCGGAATCTCCTCTGGAGACCTCATGCTTGGCATAGCTCCTGGGGCCAAATAAAACCTCTGGGAATGCTTTTCAACCAAGGGATGTGCGTTTTCCAGAGCTGGGCTGGCCCCTCCCTGTGGCAGCCGGGATGCCAGCCCCCAGGAGTAGATGTAGCTGCCTGGAATGCCTTCCCGAGGCTCCGTATCAGTTTTCAGAGCAGCCTGGAGTGGGATGAGAGGGGCCAGGGACACTGGGGGCTGCTCTGGGAAAAGCAGGAATGCCATAGTGGAGTCCCACCTGGGAGGGGCCGGAGGCGGGGGAGGCTGCTGGGCAGGGAGGGCTCAGCTGTCACATTCCTCAGGCTCACAGAAAGCTCTCCTGGGCGCCTTGTCCTTATTTAGGCAGGAGATGTCTGCTGACTCCGGGCCTGTGGGATGCCATTGCAGGCTGGCTCCCTGGCGGGGTGGGGCGAGGTGGGGGTGCGCGCCCTGAGCCAACTCTGTGAGCCGACTCTGCAGCCTCTCTGGGGCAGGCGACCCGGCTCTCCAGGGTGGGAAGTCCAACCCCTGGGGAGAAAAATTACTTTCTAAGTAATAATGATAAAAATAGTAGCTACCATTCATGGAGTGTACCTACTATGTGCAGTGCACCACGCTAGGCTAGTCTATAAGCTCCACGAGATGAGTTTTTCCTGTTCACTGCTGCACCCAGCCCAGGACCTGGCACACAGTAGGTGCTTAGTAAATACTGGTCACGATCCAATAACTATATAGATCCTCTCAATAATTCTAGTGGTAACTAAGTGTTATTATTAACCCATTTTACCGATCAGGAAACTGAGACTTGCAGAAGTTCCATGACTTGACAAAGGTCATGCAACTTGGAAGTGGGGGAGCTGGGGTTTGAAACCAGGTTGTCTGACTCCAACACTACACAATGCTTCCATCTTCTTATTTTGTTCAGTCTCACTGGAATGCCTGGCTTTCTCCCTTCATGAGCTGTGTGAGTTGGATGCGTTACACACCCTTTTCACTCTTAGTTTCCCTCATCTGTGAATTAAGAATTGATAGTGATATCTACCTTAGAGAATACTGTGGGGACTAAAAGAGATCAAACAGGCAAATGTCTTAGCGTCGTGCCTGGTACACAGTATGCACTCACAGCTGTTGCCTATTGATGGTGATGATGATGAGGAGGAGGAGGATGGGCCCCAGGGAATTCAGCATCCTCCTGGCTGGATTGGACCCAAGGAGCAGAGTGGGCGAAAGGTGAGGCCATTCTCCAGCAGGCTCTGTCCCCTCGTGGAGCACGGTGACAATCATGGCCATCTGGAGAGGGCCACTCCTAGGCCATCTGAGGCCGCCTGGGTTTCCAAAGCAAGAGGCTGGAAGGGGCCTCTGTTACTACTTGGTACACAACCATGTTCTTGTGTCACCTTGATTTCCATGAGCACCTACTGTGTGCCCAGGCCTGGGGCGGAATCCATAGAAGAGACAGAAGCAGGGCCTGCTGCCCTCTTTGGGAGTGCCTGTGGCCACACTGTGGAGTGGCAGCAGAGGGGAGTGTGGGAGAAACACGGATTCTGGAGCCACTGTCTGGGATCCATTCCTTGCTGGCTGTGTACTCTCGAGCAAGTTGTTGAAAAGCCCAGAGCCTCCGTTTCCTCGTCTGTACACTGAGGATGGCAACAGTCGTCTTTCTCTTATGAAGTTGTTGTTTGGGTTAAGTGATGAAATATGTGTAAGCACTTGGTAAATGACCCTCTAACATGTCTGTGACAGAGTAACCATCACCATGATTAATTCATTTATTGGAAATGATCACACAGGCTTCTCTGGGCCTCAGTTTCTCCGTCGTGTTGCTGTGTTGTTATTAAATGAGAGGAGGTGCTTTCTGAGGTTCTTTCCAGCCCTGTGAGTCTCACAGCCAAGTATATGTGACCCATTCAACACAACATTCACCTAACAAATATTTACAGACCATTTGCTATGTGCCAGCCTCTGTTCTGGTGACAGGGGCACAACAGTGAGGCTTCTGTTTTTTGTGGGCCTCAAAGAGGGAGATAAAATGACCTGGCAGCTAAGTGCAGGGAACTGTAAGAGCAGAGAGCTGGCTGTTAAGGTAAGCTTTCCCGAGTAAGGGTTTTGAAGGATGAATAGGAGTTCACCCAATGAAGAGGTAAAGGATGAGGCTGGGGATAAGAGTTCCCAGGAGAGGAAAGAGCACGTGTAAAAGCCCCAGAGGTGGAAACAGTGGGGCACCTGTGAAGAACTATTTTCTGACTATCGGGAGGGCTGAGTTTGGCAGGAGCTAGGTCATGAAGTCGTGTGTACATTTTCATGTTACCCTTCAGGCACTGGGAAGGACACTGTGGGGTCTTGAACAGAAGATCAAGATCAAGTTTCCTGGGGGTGGCGTCTGGGAAAGGCTTCCTGGACCAGATGGGGCATAAGAAGGAAAATTTGCATCCAGAGTTAGTCTTCAGCTGGACATTCCAGTGCCGTCATGCCAGTTGTTAACAGCCTGAAATACTCCAGTTTGTATCGGTTTGTAATCAGCAGCTGCCCTGAGCCCACTAAGTGCTCCAGCCACCCCATTACTGCCCTGTTCACCTGGCCTCTTGCCCAGGACCTTGACTTCCCCAGGCCCCAGCATCTAGTTAACCACATGGCACAGCAGGGGCCTCCACACATTCTCATTGGTTGGCTGCCCCCTGCCCCCCAACACCGTAGCAGTTGCTGGATATTTTTAATATCACCCCAATGCCCACATTTCAGTCAAGCCCTCCAGCTCCAAGAAAGCATTAGAGAACATCAGATAGTGCAGGACCAGCTCAGGAAGCCCTAGTCCTAACCCAGTTCGTGCCCTCTTCCTTCGGGGGTGGCAGGGGTGAGACTGGAATGCCCCCTAAGGCCCATTGCACGCTGGCTGACGCAGGCTTGGGATCAAACCAGGACCTGGGGTCCAGCTCCAGCCCTTGCACTTCCTGATATGTGGCTGCCCTTAGGCCAGCGGTTCTCAACCTGTGGGTCGCGACCCCTTTGGGGGTCGAACGACCCTTTCACAGGGGTTGCCTAAGACCATCGGAAAACACATATATAATTACATATTGTTTTTGTGATTAATCACTATGCTTTAATTATGTTCAATTTGTAACAATGAAATTGGGGGGTCACCACAACATGAGGAACTGTATTAAAGAGTCGCGGCATTAGGAAGGTTGAGAACCACTGCCTTAGGCCATGCTGCCTCTTGGAGCCTGGTTTTCCTGTCTATTTAGTGATCATGGTAATACCCTTAGGGTTTGCCAAAGTGCAGCCGACCTCGGTCATAGGTGGTCCTCCAGGTGATGGATTAGCCTTTCTTCAGGGGAGTAAGGGCATCACTGCTGGTAACCATGAGCCTGGGGCCCTCCCTCTCAGATGGTGAGGATGAAGGTGGGGATGTAGAACTCAGGGCCACACCATGCCCCAGGCCCGGCTGCAGACAGTCCCAGCTGCTGGGCCCTTCTGGAGAGGGAACTTGAACTGAAGCAGCCGAGCAGATGCGTGAGTCAGCCAAGGCTTTGGGACCAGACAGACCTGGATCCGAGATCCAGCTGGCTCTGGCACTTCGGAGCTGTGAGCCTTGAGCAAATGATTTTCTGAGCCTTCATTTCTCCTCCTGTAAAGTGGGTTGTCTTGAGGATGACATGAGATCGATCACACAGATTGCTTTAGTGTCCTGTCGTTACCATAACAAATTGCGGCAAATTTGGAGGCTTAAAATGACACAATGTATTCTCTGCCAGTTCTGGAGGTCAGAAGCCTGAAATCGGTTTCACAGGCTAAAGTGAAGGTGTTGGCAGGGCTGGGTCCTCTGGAGGCTCTGGCAGGGAATCCAATCCTTTCCGCCCCCATTCCTTGGCTTGTGGCCCCTCCCTCCATCTTCCAAGCTTATCACCCCAGTTTTTACTTCCATCCTTACATCGCCTTCTCTCATGTCGTCACATCTCCTCCCACCTCCCTCTTAAAAGGACACTGTGATTGCATTTAGGGCCTGCCCACATAATCCAGGATAATCCCGGCATCTCATGATCCTCGATTCATCACATCTGCAGGGCCTCTTTGCCGTATAAGGTCACATTCACCGGTTCCAGGAGTTGGGACCTGGAGATCTTTGGGGTGGCTATGCAGCAGGCCACACGAGTCAGGCGTCTGCCACGCAGTGAACACTCAGTAAACAGCAACTCTGTTGCTTTGCATCCCCCTCTCTAGGCTGGGGCAGGGAGCACGCACTCAGTCATATGTGGAGGAGACTTCCCAGCCAGACTGGCATTCTTTAAGAAAGGGAGAAGGGTCACCGTAGAACATGATCTGAAAGAGGTCACCTCCATGGCCTCGGGATTTCAGGCTGGGCTTCCGAGGGGGGAGGTTCGACATAGGAGGTGCCACAGCCCCAACCCCCGACTCAGAACCCATGCCCATCCCCCCACCCCCCACCACTTCAACTAGAACATATCCACTTTCTAAATTTTCCAAACACTTGCAGAGAGCTTACTATGGGCCAGGCCCTGTTTTAAATACTTTGTGTACAATTTAGTTTGCTCTCTTAATTCCAACAATCCTGTGAGGTAGGGGCTATTCATGTCCCCATTTTACAGATGAAAAAACCACAGCACAGAGAATTCATGTAAGTTACCCACAGGCACGTTCTTCAAAAGGTCGGTCATACATGGAGTTGCCATATGACCCAGCAAGTCCACTCCTAGGTATACATCCAAGAGAAGTGAAAACATACATCCGCACAAAGACTTGTACGTGAATGTCTGCAGCAGCATGATTCATAGTAACCAAACAAGCTAAATGTTCAACTGAGGAACAAGCAAACTAAATATGGTTTATCACACAAAGGACCATTATTTGACAATAGACAGGTATATGACACCAGGTGGGTGAACCTTGAAACAATGTTTACATCCTAATTTCTTGGCAGTCCCTAAAGTTTTGGAAGGGAATTGCTGGTAAGCATTGTTATAATAATAACAAAAACCGTAATAATAATGATAGCCAACATCTGGTAAGTGCTCAGTTTATGCTAAGCACTTTTGTGTTATCTCATTCCAGACTCCTAGTAACTTTGTGAAATGACTGTTATCCCCATTTCACAGTTGAGAAAACTGAGGCCAAGAGAGCAAAGGTCAGATGGTGCTACAATTTGAACTTGAGCTTGTGCCCTTAGCCCTTCTGGGGCGGGCCTTCTGGGCAGGGACTTAGCACACATTTGCCAAATGGAGCCCAGGGGTGTGATGGGGAGGAAGGTCCTGTCAGTCCGGGCTCCCTAACTGGGCCCTTGCCTGCATCCTTGGGCAGGTAGGTGTTTTTTCCCAGGGAGCTCTGGGCCAGTGGCTAGACACCCCAGCTGTGGTTCCTCCTCAGGTTTACTCTGACCCCGATTGTTCTGGGGAAATGGCTATGGCCAGCCAGAGCCAGGGCGAGAGGCTATTTTGGGAGAGGGCGGGGCAGCGGCATCTGAAGCATCCCACCTCGGGAAGACACTTGGCAGCCCTGTCCCTGTCAAGCACCTCTGCAGCCTGCAGATTATCGCCTCCACACCGACCACGGACATCTTGTTCTGAAGGACTTTTTTCTAATTTTAAAGTGAGCAAACCAGTGTCATTGAGTCCATTCAGGATTTCCTTGTAGTCTTCCTTCTCCAAAAACACTTATTATTATGTGCTTCTTATTTATTTTATTTACATGCACCTCTATAGCACTTCCTGTCCTGGCCACTGTTCTAAGGGCCATATGACTGTTCATTCATTTATATTTTACAGCATTTTGCCCAGGTGGGTGCTGTTATTATCCCCATTTTACAGACGAGAAGACTGAGGCTCAGGGGACTCAGACTTGCCCAAGGATACAAGAAGCAGAATCAGGACCTGACCCCAGGCCACCTGGCCAGAGCTGCCCCTTCTTAGCCACTCCACTATGTGGTCTAGAGGCTTGGCTCCATGCCCCCATTCCTCTGTTGATTTTCAGAGAGATTTCATGGCTGGGTCCTAGTCATCTCCATCCCTGGTCCCAGCACAGGGAAGACCTGGCCAGAGTTAGTAGCTGTGTGACCTGGAGAAAGTGACTCCACCTCTCTGAGGTCATATGTGTAAAGGCGGCCATAGCACAGAGCTGGGCAAAGTGCTCCAGGAATAACAGATTATTATCCTATATAATAAAAGCCTAATATGCTAAGTGTCTGATCAGCCCATCTTCCCGTTCAACCAACCAAAGCGTAATATGCTAATGATATTCTAAGGCCGCTCAACCGCTCTCTATGACGTGCACTGACCATCAGGGGGCAGACAGTCGACCAGTTGACCAGTCCCTATGGCGTGCACTGACCACCAGGGGACAGGTGCTCCGACTGGTAGGTTAGTTTGCTGCTGGGGTCTGGCTGATTGGGACTGGGCAGGATAGGCCGGACACACCCTGGAGCCCTCCCATGGTCCCTCCCCAGCTGGCCAACCTCCTGCGTCCCTCCCCAGCCCCAATCGTGCACCGGTGGGGTCCCTCAGCCTGGCCTGCACCTTCTTGCAATCTGGGACCCCTCAGGGGATGTCAAAGAGCCAGATTTGGCTTGATTCCGCAGGCCAGGCCGAGGGACCCCCCACTGGTGCACAAATTCATGCACCGGGCCTCTAGTTATTAATAATAGTAGTAGAAGAGGCAGTTGTTGAGTAAATACATTAGAACAGGGGTTGACAAAAGTTTTCTGTAAGGGCCGAACTGTAATTTTTTTTAAAAAACAGGATAGCCGAAACCGGTTTGGCTCAGTGGATAGAGCGTCGGCCTGCGGACTGAAAGGTCCCAGGTTCGATTCCGGTCAAGGGCATGTACCTGGGTTGCGGGGTACATCCCCAGTGGGAGATGTGCAGGAGGCAGCTGATCGATGTTTCTAACTCTCTATCTCTCTCCCTTCCTCTCTGTAAAAAATCAATAAAATATATCTGTAATTTTTTTTTTAAACAGGATATTCCCTTCATATTTTAAAATGTTTTTATTGATTTCAGAGAGAGGAAAGGAGAGGGAGAGAGAGATAGGAATATCAATGATGAGAGAGAATCATTGATCGGCTGCCTCCTGCACATCCCCTATTGGGGATCAAACCCGAAACCTGGGCATGTGCCCTGACTAGGAATCGAACTGTGATCTGGTTCATGGCTTGATGCTTAACCACTGAGCAACACTGGCCAGGCCAGAGTGTAAATATTTTTGACTTGGCAGGTCATACAGTCTCCATGGCAACTACTTAACTCTAGGCAATAGATAAACAAATGGGTGTGGCTGTGTTCCAGTGAAACTTTACTTATATGGACACTGCAATTTGAATGTCATATGAAATTTTCACGTGTCAGAAAATATTACTGTTTTTCCCCCCCAACTGTTTAAAAATATAAAAACCATTGTTAGCTCACAGGCGGTATAAAAACAGGCAGCTGGCTGGATTTAGCCTGCCACTGTGATTTGCCGACCCCTCCTCTGCAAAAGAATGGGAGTTCTACAGGGATTTTTTGATGCCTGGTTTGTTATTGTATCCACAGTGCCCAGGACAGTGCCTGCCATTTAGCAGGTACTCCATGAAATTGTATTAAATGAATGAATCCATACATAGAAGGGTCTTGAGCTGGTCTTTAGGGCTGGGAGTTGGAAGGAGGGGAGAAAGCATTCTAGGAGCAAAGGCGGGGTGTCAGGGGTGAGCCCAAAGAAGCCATCAGGGCCTGGGGAGACAACTGGGCAGCAAGGCCGGCTGTAGCCAGGCAGTGAGGGGTCTGGGATGGGATAGGAGGCAGGTGAGGGGGTGGATGCTCCAGGAGTGGTTCCCTGGGGTTCAGACCCTGCCCCTATCCCTGAACCACCAGTCTTATTTTTAACCCTGCTGACGAAAGAGAAGAAGGATCATCCGAATGAAATCAAGAAGAGTGACTGATCCCTGCCCCTCCCTCTGCCCCAGTTACTGCTCCTTCCCTGCACCCAGCGGGTCAGAGCCATCCTCGCCCAGAGGACTCATCCCTGACACCGTGAGTGGCCACAGCAGAAGAAATGGTTCCTGCATTTGCATGGCAGGACCTGGGAGAGATCCTGGGGCTTCAAGAGAAACCCCCGAGGCTCCTAGGGGGCTGAGCAGCCTGGAACCGCACTAGATAGAGCTGGATCTCGCTCTGTCTGTCTAGCACAGTGGTCGGCAAACTCATTAGTCAACAGAGCCAACTATCAACAGTACAACGATTGAAATTTCTTTTGAGAGCCAAATTTTTTAAACTTGAACTATATAGGTAGGTACATTGTTATTAACTTAATTAGGGTACTCCTAAAGCTTAGGAAGAGCCACACTCAAGGGGCCAAAGAGCCGCATGTGGCTCGCAAGCCGCAGTTTGCCGACCACTAGCACATGCTTCTCAAACGTTCGTGAGCAGCGGAAGCATCTGCAGGGCTTCTCAAACACAGCTTCCCAGGCTTCTCCCCCGGAAATTCTGAGTCAGCGGGTCTGGGGTGGAGCCCGAGAATCTGTATTTCCAACAGGCTCCTGGATGCTGGGAGGCCGGGGAGGGTACACTGCACTGCGAGGCACTGAACTAGAAGAGGGTCCTCTGGGTAACAGCCTGTCTTCACCTGTGAGCTGCCAGGTATACCCCACCCAGACTGTCTCTGGCCCAGGGTGCGAGAGCCTGAAGGCCGGCCGTGCCAAGTAATGAGGACTTTACGTTGAGCACCACAGGAAGCCTTGCAAAGATTTTAAGCAACAGGTGAAGCCCTTGGCTGTCTGGGTTAAGCAAGCTCACCAGGTGCCAGAAGTGCCTCTGAATGCAATCAGTGGAAGGGAGCGGGCCTGGAGGCAGGGATGGGGGGCTGCGGGGCTTTACAGGAGAAGTGACAGAAGAATGGAGAGACGGGCAAATTCAAGAGCCATAGAGGGACCAGAAGACAAGAGGTGGTGATTGATGGCTGTGGATGCTGAAAGGAGATGAGGAGGGAGGGTGCAGGAGAACGCTGGGACTCCTGGCTTGAAGGCTGGGGCACTGGGGAGCCATACCAGAAATCGCAGGCAATGAAGAGGGGGGCTGATAAAGGAATCCGTTGGCCAGACTGCTGGACATGGGCAGAGGAGTGTGTTGTGTGGCCACCCCGCTCTGGCTCCGTGGAGGGTCCATAGATGACCCCCCTGCCCCCCACCTGAGAATCCTCCAGGGCGCAGTGTGAAGGCTGCCATTGGGCCTGAGGAGCCCAGCAGCAGAGCCTCAGAGCACAGGAGCCAGCTCACCCAGCTCAGTTTACCAAAAAAGGACATTTTCTCAGTTGGAAGGTTTGCCCAGCCCGTTCCCTGCTCCCCCCACCTGGGGTTTCAGGTTTCCAGGGACGTACGTGTCTCTGAAAAGTTTAGAACTTTGAATCACACATACCCATGGACCGGCAAACATGAGCCTGGGAAATGCATGTAGCACAGTGAGTTTTGATGTCACAAATGTCGTCTCCTCCTCCTCCTCCTCCTCCTCCTCTCCTCTGCACACCACAATCACCACCACAACCACCACCAAAAACACCATTATCATCATCATCACTCAGCCCCATCTTGGGCTGTTACACACTTTCATGTGCGGCCTCTCAGTTTTCACAGCACCTCCAAGAGGGGAGAATTATTATCCTACAGTTGAAGAAACTGAGGCACAGAGAGGCAAAGACACTCACTCACCCAAGGTCCTAGAGTCCCAGTGGTATTGGGACAGAGGTGAGGAGAGCGAGGGGGACTTGTGCAAGTGCTGGGTCTGACCTGATCTTTATTTAAATTTGTTCATAGCTTATTCATCAAGGCTTTTTCTTTGCATGAATTTTGACTTTTAAAAATATCTCATTAAAATATTATGTATCTCAATTACCAATATTTTGGCATCCCCCTAAATTTAGAGCCCGAGGTGGATGGCTTTTGGCGTCAGCCTGGCCCCAGCCTTGGCACAGCCAAAATTGGAGTCCAGGGCTGCTGACTGCAAAGCCACACTCTTCACTGTCCCCTATGCTGCCCCCTTGCCTTACATATGTGCATGGTGCATTCGTTTATGTATACTTTCATTCGGTAAAACATGCTCTCCTTCAGTAAACATCATCATGGCAGAGTGGAGCGGCCAGAGGCTTGGAGCTCAGGTAGTTCTGGGCTTGAACTCCACTACTCACTATTTTTAAAAAATATTTTTAAAGGGAGAGGGAGTAAAAGAGAAACATCAATGTGAGAGCAAAACATTGATCGGCTGCCGGCTGCCTCTTACATGCCCCCTGCCAGGGATTGAGCATGAAACTCGGGCATGTGCCCTGACCAGGAGTCAAACCTTTAGCACATGGGATGATGCTCAACCAACTGAGCCACTCCAGCCGGGCTCCACTACTCACTATCGAGTGGAAGCATAGTCTGTGGTTAAGGACACAGACTCTAGCTCCCAGAATGCCTTGGTTCAAAATCTCACTCTGTCACTTGCTGGCTGTGTAAGTTTGGGCGAGAGCCTTAAAGCACTCTTGTGGCCTGGATTTCTCCTCTGTAAAGGGGGATGATGATGATAACATTTGCCACATGCAGTTATTGGGGAAATTAAGTGAGTTAATTTCTGTAAAGTCCTTGGCATATAGTAAATACTTTGTAAGTGTTAACTATTATTTTGCTTCCTTGGGCAATATACCTGTCTGAGACTCAGTTTCCCCACCTGTGAAGTAGGGACAGTAAAAACTACCTCCCAGGCAGTTTTGAGGATCGAAAGGGATAACATAAAGGGCTTGGCACATGGTAGGAGCTTAGTAAAACGTATCTCCCTTATTGGGGGCCCAATTCTGTGCTGGAGATTGAGATACAGAGACACAGGGGCACCCCTGGCTGAGGAATAACTCACCTGCACATGTGAGCACTAATTTGACCTTTCAGTTCCCCAAGGCACTGCACTCTTGCCCCCTCTCAGGGCCTTTGCACATGCTCTTCCCTCTACCTGGCTTGCTGTCCCCACCTCACCTCGTAGGAGCCTAATTTAAGTATGTCTTCAGGTCTCACCGCAGATGTTACATCCTCAAGGAAACCTTCCCTGACACCCCCTCCCCATCTCTAGCAAGTCTCTCTCCTCTACATTTTCATTGCCTTCTCTATTCTTCCTTCATGGCATATCTCATGACCCACAATGAAGTACTCTTAATCCAGTTCCAGTTTATTAAATAACTAGAGGCCCGATGCACGAAAGTCGTGCAAGAAGTTTTTATGGGCCAGGCCTGGAAAGAGCACACATCACTCTTTCCCACAATGCATTACCTAAGACTCAGTCACCTGACCATGCCTAGCTGCAAGGGAGGCTGGGAAATGTCTATCTGTATGCCCAGAAAGAAGAGGAAAAGGTCTGGGGAATGCACAGTATTGGGCCACAGGCCTCAATAAATATTCATTACAGCCTGAGTGAATGAATGCTCCGTCCAAGGTGTCCCTTTGTGAGTTGGGGAGAAGGGACAGAGGGCTGGTTCTCTGGAAGGATGCTGAGTTTCCATCATGTTGTCTCCTAGGACAAGCCATGCCAAGGCCAAAGCTGAGGCTGCAGAACAGGCCGCCCTGGCTGCCAACCAAGAGTGCAACGTTGCCCGCAGTTTGGCCAGAGAGCTGGCTCCAGACTTCTACCAGCCAGGTAGGGCCAGCCGAGGAGGGGACAGTCAGGACAGGGTGGGGGGAGGTCCCCAAGGGCGGACACTTTTCTTTTTCTTTGCTGGAAAGCTGAGATGCCCAAGTGTGTTCACGATAGCCTGTGAGTTCTAGAAGCTGTGGGCATGATGCAGGAGGCATGGGATGGTCTGACACAGGACTCGTGCTGAGATTGTGGTGGGGGTATCAGAGGCCCCCAGTTGCAGACTGGCCCTGCTCCAGGCTGTCTCTTCTTTCTGAGAAATGAGGCTGCAGAGTAAGGAGGACCTTCTGGCTCTGATACAGACCTTGTACTTAGAGTGACGGGAACCCCCCAGAGTGGGGTATTGTTGTTCTCTGCATGGAGGGTTTTAAGGTGAGTGGCCTGATTAGATTTGTTTTCTAAACATGATTCTGGCTGCAGCAAGGAGACCAAGGGTAAACTAGATAAAAGAGCTGGGAAGCCCTAGCCAGTTTGGCTCAGTGGATAGAGCGTCCACCTGTGGACTGAAGGGTCCCAGGTTCGATTCCGGTCACTAGGTGGCGGGCACATCCCCAGTAGGGGGTATGCGGAAGGCAGCTGATCTATGTTTCTCTCTCATCGATGTTTCTAACTCTCTCCCTTCCTCTCTGTAAAAAATCAATAAAATATATTTTTTTTTAAAAAAGAGCTGGGAACACGGAATTGGGCCTCCGAGGCTAAGTCTCTTCTGGTCCCAGCGCTCCCCCTGCTGGTCCCAGGAAGAGCGACACTGGCTGGCTGCCTCTGCCTTGGCCCTGCATTTTTTTCACCTAATCACTGGTAATCCTTTTACTACTATTTATGAAATAGGCATGATTAGGCCAATTTTTCAGATAAGGGAATGGAAAGAGACCAGCGTGGCCGTTAAGAGCATAAAGTCTGGAGCCAGACTCCCTGGGCGCTCGTCCCGGCTCTGCCCTTTGTCATCTGGGTGCCTTTGGGCAATGACTTCGCTTCTCTGAGCCTCCCTTTCTGCATCTGTAAAATAGAGGCTAACATCGACCCACAGGGTTGTTAACACTATCAGGCGAGTTAGTATTTGGAAACATTTGGCACACGGTAGCTGGTGCTTAGGC
>NW_005871138.1:4454574-4468769 GCF_000147115.1 Myotis lucifugus
TTCCCAGGGGGGGGGCCAAAGCGCCCCAAGGGGTATAATAGAGAGAACCGCGAGGGTTTCCCCCAGGGAGAGGACCCACGTTCCAGCTTCTCGTTCGTGGGCAGCATTCCCGTGAACCGAGATTCTTTTGGCCCTTTTTACTCGCTCCGAGAACGGGGGTGGTTTATCCACAACCTGGGAAGGTGGGTCCTGTTCAGGTCCAGCCTAGTTTCTTCGCATACAATGGGGCCGTGGGACCACTGCACACTCCCCCCCACGGCCGGCCCAGGGGCCCTTATCTGTGGTCCTATATTTGGTCGTCAGGAGGGCAGCTCGGACCTAAGCAGCTGGCATGCCGGGAGTGAGGGGTGCATCTGCAGGGCCAGGGGGATCTTCTTCTACAAGGTGTAGCAGGGAGGGCTTACCTGGGGGGAGTGAGGGGGGGAAGGCCCCACTAGCGCTTGTTAGAGGAGGCTAGGACCTAGGTAGGAATTGCAGTGACAGTGACGCTAGGCTCCTAGGGACTGATGAATGCAGCCCCGGAGGATTTCGAGGGAAGGCCACGCTCCTGGGTTCCAAGCCCAGCACTGCCTCCGGAGTGCTTGGGACACGTCCTTGCCCGTCCTGGGACCCTGAGTGGCTCGGTTAATTATTTTCAAGAACTCTTCCAGCTCTGGTGGCCGCCGTCCTGGTGCTGGACACAGCAGGGGCGGGGGGGGGGGGCGGTGGTGCTCTCAGGAGGGCCCTTCCGAGGTTCCTGCTTTCTGTCCGCCCTGTAGTGATGGGGAGGGGAGGAGGGGGTGGTTCAGAGGCCATGGGGACGCAGGCAGCCTCTCTCCCTTGCTCCCAGGTCCCCAACACCGTCCTCATCTGCATGGTGATCCTGCTTAACATCGGCCTGGCGATCCTCTTCGTTCACCTCCTGACCTGACCCTCGTCTGCCAGGTGAGGCTGGGGGAGGGGGTGGGAGCTCATCAAAAGTTCTGGGCTCCAGGGGGTTGGAATTGCTGGAAAAAAATGGCCTGTTGCCTCCTGGGCCTTCATCCTGTGGTTAATTGAGGATACCTGCCCCATCAGAGGCAGGGATCTAGAATGTGGATTTGACAGATCATAACACACACACACACACACGTACACACGTGCACCTCTCATTAGCTCAACATTTGTGGGCACCTGGTTTCTATCAGGTGAGCACTGGGGCTCCTCTCACTTATCCATTCATTTGACAAACATTTACTGAGCAATTGCTTTGCTGGGATCCAGGGATACAGTAGGGACTCACTCCTGGACCCCTAGGGAATGAGAAATGGGGTGAACATAGTGGGAGTAAACCCTTAATTTACAGCTCATTGTGTAAAAGTCTCGCAGCTCAAATGTCAAGCAAAACAGCTCTTGCCCCTGGCTCCCCAGACCCTCACAGGTCTGGAGTGAGTTCAGCTGGGATGGCCAGACCCTCTTCTCTCCGCCTCTCTTTCTCTCTCACCCCCCAGCCCCCAGCATTCCTGAAACCCTCTGTCAGTCAGTTGGTTCCGTCCATTGGTTTTCTCCCTATGATGGAGCTGGGAGGCCGGGCTGGGTAAGGTCCCGTGGAAAGGGGTGAAGTGGGCTGGGTTAAAGGATAAGTGGGTCTCACTGGCCTCAGGCTGAAGTATCTCCAGGGGTCCTCAAACTATGGCCAGCGGGGCCACATGTGACCCGCCGAAAACATTTATCCGGCCCGCCGTGTGTTTTTGCTGCCGCTGTGTGCATAGGAATTTGTTCATAGTTTTTTTTAAAACTATAGTCCGGCCCTCCAACAGTCTGAGGGACAGTGAACTGGCCCCCTGTTTAAAAAATTTGAGGACCCCTGTACCAGACAAATAAAATCTTTCTCCTGCAAGGACCAGTCTTTACAGGGTAAGTCCTGTGCTTGGTGATGCTAACAGGGTGTCTGCCTCCTGCCTGCCCCACCGAAGGCCCTCCTCCCAGGTCCCAGCTTAGTGGGGGCTGGGGATCCACCTCAGTCCCAGAGAAGGAGAAGGAATCCCTGTCCTGTCACCATGTAAACAGCCAATGACAACGTTAGCCTGTAGGTGCCGCCTGGGGTACATGTGTGTTTCACAGGGGGTTGGGAATGAGTGCTGCAGGGACCTGAAGGAGGGAGGGGGTGAGCCTGTTGGCAGCGGGGAGGAGAGAGGAAGGGAAGGGAACCAGGCAAAGGGAACAGCACCTGCAAGTGAGCAGAGGCAGCATCCGGAGGGGAAATGAATTGTGTCTGATCCCACTGAGTCAGAGCCGTGGGGCAGGTATCTTGCCCCAGAGAAGATCAAGCCCAAGGCTTGAACCCTGCCTTGAACCTGGCCCAGCCTCCGTGTACCCTCCCTCCTTCCCTCACCTGACCTTCTCGCTATCTCTTTGCAGAGCCAGGAGTTCCTGCTGAGGACACAGAGACCCACCTTTCTGCAGTGCTGGGCAGGGTGGCCAAGGAGGACTGGACTCTGGACCCGGAGCCCTGGGTCCCAGCTCACACCCACGCTGCAAACATTTAAGGAGGCCTCCCATGGCGCCCGTGCTGGGTGACGGAGGTGTCCAGAGGGATAGAATGTGCTGGAAACCCTCCTAGAGCTTTGCCCAGGGGCAGGGAAAGCCCTGATTGCTCCTGTCCCTCATCCTCATCCACTCCCTCACCTTGTCCGTAGGTCACCCCCTCCCTGGGCTTTGTGTGTTTTGGGAGAAGTCACCAAACCAGAGTATTAATATGAACTCCCAGTCCCTTTCTTGCTCCCCCTCTCCTGCTTTAACTTAACCTCTGGCTGCTGGGCTGACAGCTCCCTGGGTGGGCCAGCCGCAAGGAGACGCTCTCAGAGGTCTTGACCCAGCACACACTCTGTCCCCTGCTTACAGGTGTTCTGGATGACAGTAGAGGAAATGGACATGCTCGGTTTGAATATCCCAGAATGCAGTGCTCCTGTCTCCTCCCACCTGTCCAGCTAGCTTCCCTTCCGGACCAACGGAAGAGGAGGAGACAGGAGGGACTGGAGCCTTTGGCTAGGAAGCTACCGACCAGGTGGCCAGGGAGTGGGGCTGGGAAGAAGGGCTGGGGAGTTAGGATGGCCCCTGTGTTTGGGTGTGTCTGAGCCCGAGGCTGGCATTGCACTTAGAGTTTCAAGTGTGCTCAGGGTGCGGAGGTCACCGTGCCGGAGCCTGGGCTGGCGAGATAAAGCTGCCGTGATGCCCGGTGAGTTGGTTTGGCCGCTTCCCCCACCAGGGCCCGCAGCAGGCTCAGGGGACATTGCGCATGGAAGCTTTTGGAAGCCCAGACAGATTCCCCTGGGCCAGACGTTCAAGCAGGTGCTGAAGACAGGCTGCTTGTCAGCAAGCGTTTCCCAGGGAGAGGAGCAGGTCCAGGGCTCCCACCCGGTGCCTCTGTGTGATGACGAGCTCCCGGCTTGCGTGGCAAAGAGGTTTGCATGCAACTCGTCACAGGTGTTTGGCACCACCTGGGTCTCGGGCCCTGTGCTGGCTGCGGTGGGTAGAAGCTGAGGGCTGTCAGAGGCTGCCCCTGGGTGAATGGAGTGAACGTTCCCGGCCCCCAGGCGGGAAGGACGGGACAGTGACGTCCAGGCAGAGCTGACCGGCTGCTGCTCTCCTTCCCTCTGTTCCTGTGGACCTGGGGGCCGTGGAGTGGTGGCCCGGCCTCCCTAGGCCAGCTCTGCGGCCTGAAGTGCCTTCTGATGGGTGTGCTTCCCCTTCCCCCTCAATACTTGGGACCTCTGTCCAGCTTCACACTTGCTGTTCAGCCCTGCGGGGGCCTCGCCATGTGGCTGGGTCATGGACTGCATTTCTGCGGAGAGAAGCCTGCGGATTCGCCATCCTCCACTGGCCAGGGCCTGTGGCTCTGCCTCTGTGTTTGGGCTTTTCTGGACTCCTGGGGAATGAGGGGCAGGTTGGACACTGCTGAGGGCTGCCAGGCTCCAGGCCTGGGCTCTGGGTCGTTGTCCAGGTTTCTTGGTCTGGCCCAAGCTGTCAGCTTCTAGGCCTGGTTTGAGGGCTGGTGTTTGGGGCAAGGGTTCCGGATGCTGCAATCTGTGCGATAATAAATCTGCATCTGCTCACAGGCTCCGGCGGGGCTGCGGCGTCTGCTTGTGGGCCCGGGATGCGGGACTGGTGGAGGGAGTGTGGGAGGCTGGGGGCCCTGGGCCATGCTGGTCTGGGCTCCGTCTCTGTCTTACAGTTCCCATAATACCTCGCGAGGGGCAGCTCAGGGACCACAGACTTTGCTGGGCAGACCCGGAATCTCTAAAGCTGAGTTCCAGGAGCTTCCCTGAGCAGCATATGGTAGAAGAGCCCACCTTTGAGGTCAGGTCTTCCTGGGCTCCAGTCTCACCTACTTATTTTACTTCTCTGAGCCTCAGTTTCCTTATCTATAAAATGAGGAAGGTGCCCGGCCGGAGTGGCTCAGTTGGTTGGGCATCGTCCTGTGCATGGAAAGGTAACCTGTTTGATTCTCGGTCAGGGCATATATCTGGGTCTCTCTCTCTCTCTCTCTCTCTCTCTCTCTCTCTCTCTCTCACACACACACACACACAGTCTCTCTCTCTAAGCGTGTCCTCAGGTAAATGGGGGAAGGTAATAGAACCAGGTAGCTCCCGGGTGGTGGTAAGGATTACACTAAACACTGAAGCTTATGGGAGCCCAGCTGTAGAAAGCAGCTGAGAATGGAGATTGGTGTCATCACTACTGTTGCACGACAGCGCTGCCATTAGCCCTGGGCGTTTTGATTGACGACCTTGGAAGCCCCAAAGGGGTGGAGATGATTCAGGCCCCAGTGAGAAGGCCACAGGACGTCTCAGGGGGACCCAGGGGCCATCTTCAGACTCTACAGAGGCACAGAGAGACTTGCCCCAGGTTGCACAGCAAGTGAGTGGCAGGAAAGCAGTTGTCTTGACCTCTTTGTGAATCAACACTTGCCATTAAGTTTCTCCCAAAGACGCAGCCCTGGTGACATGGTTGTCGGAGAGGGTCCCTCGCCCACCAATAGGCTGGAATTCAGGCAGGTCCAGGAGTGGTTTGGTGACCTGGTTCTCTCCCCAGTGCCACCAGTGACTTGCTGTGTGTCAGTCATTACATCCGACCGTGCCTCATTTCTTCTTCTGCCAAGGAGGCCATAATCCGTGCCATCGCCTTGTTCACTGGTAGTACAGCTGTGAGCGTCGAAGGAGGTGTATTATGCTGATAAAGACGTTTTCAAAACCCCAGAATGATCACCAGGAAGAAGGATGGACTTGGAGGAGTGGGGGCAGAGGAGTGGAATGAGGAGAGAGTTCTAATCCCCAGGACTTTGAAAATATACTCAACAAGGAAGGGGTGGGCAGCCAGCCCAGTTGGCTGGTCTGTAGACTGGCTGTGTGTGCGTGTGCGTGTGCGTGTGCGTGTGTGTGTGTGTAATGGGAGAGAGGGGTTAGGGACAGCAGGATGGCTATATTAAAATCACCTTGGATGGTTTAAAAGGAGGCTCATTCTTGAGCCCCTATTGGAACCTGGGAGTCAGGTAAGATTTGTCGGAGTCGGGCGCCCCCTGGTGGTCCAGGTGCAGCCTGGTTGGTGTCTTTTCCAACCCAGGCCAATGGCAGCTCCAGGCAGTTTGGTCCTCCAACACGACTGGATTCATTTAAGGTGCTTGTGCTGTAAGGGAACTAAAAACCACCTTGTGGGCAATGCCCAGGCCCATGATCACTGACCACTGGCTTGGGGTCTCAGCAGGACTCTTCCACGAAGAGAAAGGGAGGGGCCCTGGAGCTGTGGGTTCAGATTGGGGATTTGTGGCAAGAAGGGAATTTTCATAATCTCTGATGGAGCCACAGAGGATCGGGCTGTGCTGGAAGAGATGTTTGGCTGCATGTAATAGAAAGCCAGCCAGATTACAACCAGATTACAACCTTAAATGGAAAAAATTATATGGAGCCTCTAACAAAAAATTATATCTACCCTCTAACATGCAATACAAACAATACAAAATGCAAACAATACCTAAACTGTACAACACAAAACGTGCACGTATGCCAAAACTAAAATAGGCTCTTAATGTTTTTTCTTTGTGCAAAATTCTGACTGTGCCTGTGGAGGCTGAACATCTCCCTCTCTCTCTGCCCTTGTCTTGCTGTCTTGCTGGCCCACCAAGAGAAGGGAAGCCCCGCATTTGATGGAGTCGGGTGGCTGTGGGTCAGACACTGCTGTGTGGTTCGGTGCAATAGCTAGGAAATCGCGCCGCTGGTTCAAATCCTGTCTCTTTCCATTAACATCTCAAAGCTTCTTGGCTTTCTTTTCCGAGATGATGAATACCGTTGTCTGTTTGACCCTAAAGCCCAACTTGGCTCTGAAACCTGTTAGGCTCGCTACACTGCGCTGCAGTTCTTAATGATGAGCACGAGGTGGCGCCACTGCTCCAAATGTGAGGGAATTTTGTGAATTGGCTCTAGAGGCCCGATGCACGAAAATTCGTGCAAGAGTAGGCCTTCCTTCCCCAGGCTGCAGACACTGGCTTCCCTCCAGCCGCGGCTTCATCAGGAAGCATGTCCAGAATGACGTCCGGAAGATGTCCGGTCTAATTAGCATATTACCCTTTCATTATATATATAATATTCTCTGATTCACTACAATAACAGCTATTATAAATTAAACCTTTACTACATGTCAGGCCCTGCACTAAGCACTTTACTTGCATTATTTCATATATTCCTTACAACAGCTCTATGATTTGAAACTGTATTTTACAGATAAGAAGCTAAGAGTCAAAACCAGGTCTGTCTGCTCATCTTTCTGTCTTCAAAGCCCATACTCTTTTTTAATTTTTAAATCCTCACCTGAGGATATTTTTCCATTGATTTTTAGAGAGAGTGGAAGGGAGGGAGACAGAGAGAGAGAAACATGGATGTGAGAGAGATAATTGATTGGTTGCCTCCTGCACAGGCCCCTACCAGGGCCGGAGATTGAGCCTGCAACCAAGGTACATGCTCTTGTCCAGAATCAAACCTGGAACCCTTCAATCTGCAGGCCAACACTCTATCCACTGAGCCAAACTGGCCAGGGCAAAGCCCATACTCGTGGCAATGTCTTCAGTGGATGGCACAGACTAGAGGCTTGGAGGCTGCGTTTGGCTGGCAAACTTGTTTTGGCCAGCATGGTGCCTTAAAACACATTGGACTTAAAGCTTGGGGCTGCGCAGATACTCGCCACTTAACGATAGTCCTCACCTCATTGGTCTAGGAATGAGACAGAAGTTGGAGGGAGAGCTATCTGTCCCTCTTCAGACTGGAAGGGTCTACCTATGGCCAGGCCAGCATAATGAAAAAGACCCACCCACATGTACACCACGTATGATTTCAAGACTTAACAAAGAGAAAGCTAAGAGCTACCAGAGAGAGGGAGAAGGCAAGCAACATGCCAGGAGGAGGGGAGCAGGGCCGCATTAGATTTCCCAGCAGCCATTGCAGAAGCTAGAAGGCAGTGAGGCCTCAGCATTCGCAGAGAAACTGACTTTCAGCCCAGACATCTTCGCTGGTCAAACTATCAGCCGAGTGTGATGGGAGAACAAACACGCCGGCAGACCTGGGCATTTCTTTCCCATCTGCCTTTTCGTAGAAAGCTACCAGCAGCTGTGCTCCAGCACAACAGAGGAGCAAAACGAGAGAGAGGAGAAGACGGGACCCGCGAGAAGACCCTGTAATGCCAAGGCTGAGAAACCCGATGTGTGTGTTTGAATCTGGAGGCCAACACACTTGGGGGTCAGACTCTGGCTCTGCCACTGACCTGCTCTGGGACCAATTGTCCCATCTCTCTGTGCCTCAGTTTTCTCATCTGTAAAATGGGGTGAATGGCTTTTATATATCAAATGAAACGGACTTGATATATGAAATGCCTGACACTTAGTAGGCCCTCAGTAGTGTTATAGGTGTTCCCTCAGATCAGCGGTTCTCAACCTGTGGGTCGCAACCCCTTTGACGGTCGAACGACCCTTTCACAGGGGTCGCCTAAGACCACCCTGCATATCAGATATTTACATTACGATTCATAACAGTAGCAACATTACAGTTATGAAGTAGCAACGAAAATAATTTTATGGTTGGGTCACAACATGAGGAACTGTATTTAAAGGACCAGAAGGTTGAGAACCACTGCCTTAGATGGAGGATAAAATAGATGCATAAACAATATGAATCAAGAAATAGCCGATGGAAAGAGACTTGGGGTGGTGAACACACAATACAATATACAGACGATGTGTTATAGAATTGTACACCTGAAACCTATATAATTTTATTAGCCAATGTCACCTCAGTAAAAAATAAATAGTATATGCATATTTATTTGTTAAGTAACCGAGGAATGAGCTTGAAGAGTTGAGTGTGTGGTGAGCTGGTGGAGTCGGGACGGCGGAGGACAGCCGTGTCGTTGTAAGCTGCGTGGCACGGCTGACTTTTAAGCTACGCACGTGTAGTACTGAGGTTTTTAAATTGAAGTCAAGGACCTTGGACTTTAACATTCTTCCTCCCACGTGGATGCTAATTGCTGTTATAAAGCAGCATGAAATGACTGTGTCGGTGCCCACGGCACGATTTCACACTGCTGAGCCCGCGGGTCCTGCTGCTCCGAGCGCCGCGGGCCCTGCCTCGCCCTCCTGGCCCCTCCGAGCCCTCGCAGACTCACAGAGGCATCATTCAGCTCAGGCGCCATCGGATGCCACAGGCCGGGCTTCACCAACAGGACACGCCTCACAGTCTGGAGGAGGGATGTCCAGGATCAAGGTGAGAGCTCAGGTGGCAGATGGCTGTCTTCTCCGTGTCCTCACATGGCAGAGAGACAGAGAGACAGACAGAGAGACACAGAGAGAGAGACAGAGAGAGAGAAGCTCTCTGGTGTCTCTTCTTATAAGAGCATCAATGCCGTCATGAGGACCCACCGTCATGACCTCATCCAAACCCAGTAACCACCCAAAGGCTCCATCTCCAAATCGGGCGATGACTTCAACATAGGAATTTTGAGGGGACACAGTTCAGTCCACATAGTCGAGGGCAACAGACAAATCACAGCTGTCCCTTCTCTCTTGACTGGAACTTCCTCCAAGTGGTTCCTTTAGCTGCTTTGCAACTGCAGTCACCTGTCCAGTACTCGCTGGACCCCGTCCCATCTCTTGAAGGCAGCATTCGATTCACGGTACCATGGGGGCACCCAGCCGGTGTGTGGCGGGGCAGAGAGAACCGGATGTGAACTTTGTGTTGAAGTCACTGAGATGGCAGGAATTGTTACTGCAGCAGACCCTAGCACATCCCGACTAGTACATAACACAAGAAACTTTACCTTCCGGGTAGAGATTAAATAACAACGATCATAATTACTGTTCTAAGAACTCTGTGTGTGTTAACTCATAGTTACAACAACCTTTGAAAAGGGAACTGTTACCCTCCCCAAGTTACACACGAGGACACAGGGAGTAAGAAACTTGCCGAGGTTATACCACACAGTAGGCAGCAGAGTTGATATTCCCTGGGGCAGGCTGCGCCCTAAGCCTCCCTCCCTCCCTCCCTCCCTCCCACCGAACTCCCGCCCTCCACCTCCCCCACCCCAGCCCCTTCTCAATGAAAGGTTGCTCTCCAGCATCTGGTGGGTTTGGGGTTATTAGTTTCAGGCAATCTGGGGAGCAGAGCTAAGTAACAACTGATGTGTTGGACATTTTTTAAAAATTTGAACCTGTAATAGCATGTCAGATCTTTTCTGCATGTGAGTTCTTTCAAACGTTCTGGTGGGATGTGGAAATTCGTATGGGAGGGATGATGGCTGGGTGATTTTAGGGTTATCCATGCTTTCCTCCTGGGCGGACGGCTCGGCCTTTACCCAAGCTGTGCCTCCTGTGAGGTTCCAATGCCTGTGTGGGGGGAGCTGTGAGATGGAGGAATTGAAGCAGTTGGTTTTGATCCCTGGCCCAGCTCCGTGGACAGTGGGCGGGCTGCAGGCAGGACCTGAGGGCCCCGCAATGTCAGGGGCACTGTCAGGGTCCAGGCAGGAACATGTGGCCCTGAGGTGTGGCGGGCCCAGGCCACAGCCTGGCCTTGGCAGATCGGGGGTGCCACGGCCGCAGTGGTACCTGGTCCTTTACAAGCCTGTGGAACCCAGGGTGACAGCTTTGGGAGCACAGGGCCCGGAAGGGGGGCATCTGTGGCAGAGACCTCAGTGCTTTCACGGTGGGGGTGGCACTGGGCCCTCGCGGCTCCCTGGGTTGTGGCCATCACCGGCGCCGAGGCCTAGAAAGGAAGCTGCAGACCCTTCCCAGGGAGAGGCTGCTTTGTGAACACGGGGAACCCGACCTCCCTCGGGCCAGGTGTGGGCTGGTTTCAGGGGCGGAGTCTGTGTTTGCAGGTAGGGCCAGTGAGAGAGGAACATTGCCGATGACATGGCCCCACTGCGCTCTGGTATCACAGGTTTCCCCAGAGATAGGCAGAGCCCAGGCGGGGGTTCTGGCGCGCAGAAGGTGAGGCAGGAGGCGAGTGGTCGCAGCCTGACCCTGGGGGGCCCTGGGGTGGGACTGGCACGTGGAGTTGGCTGCTCGTTTGTTTGGTCACTAGCTAGGGGCACGCTGGGGGGAAGGCATCAAGGGCAAGGACCGGACAAAGTGGGCGGCTGTGCACAGTGGAGCCGGGGATGGGCACTGGCAATGAAGGGGTCTGGGTGGGGGGGCGAAGTTTACTCCACGGCCCCCAAGTCAGCGCTCTCGGACTTTCCACCGACCCCTCGCTCCGTTCCCATTTTCTGGGGCCACCGGACGCACCCACTTGGCAATCCCCTGCCCTCTGTAGGCAGGGCGTTCGGACGCAGCGTGGGCCTCTCTGAGCATCCCTGGCAGCGGAGAGGCCAGCCTTGGCGCCTGGACGTTTCCAAAGGACTCTGAGCTCCTGGCGAGGCGCTGAGGGGCCAGGCTCTGCCTCCGGGGCAGGAACCCAGAGCCCGCATCGCATCGTGTTGCTTCGGGCTGTTTCCTCCAATGCAGAAGCAGGAGTGGAGTACAGTGGGGCCTTGACTTACGAGTGTCCCAACTAATGAGTTTTTTGAGATACCAGCTGTCTCTTGGCCAATTTTTTGCATTGAGTTGATAGAGTAATTTGAGTTAACGAGCTCCTTAACGAGCTTGGTCTCGGAACGAATTAAACTCGTAAGTCAAGGCCCCACTGTATTAAACTGTCTAAGGCGTCACCGCGTTCCTGACAAGCTCCTCAGAGGAAGGGAATTGTAACCCCATGAAATATTTATGCTTCATGTTGCAAAGATGTTACCGCCATGACAGCGTGTTGCTTTGTCTGTTGGTTAGGTTTTCTTTTTTAATTTTAGAGGCAGAGAGAGAGAAACACAAATTTATTACCCACTTATTTATGCATTCACTGGTTGATTCTCTCTTGTTGTTGTAAATCCTCACCAGAGGATATTTTTCCATTGATTATTTTAGAGAGAGTGGAAGGGAGGGGGAGAGGCAGAGAGAGAAACATCGACGTGAGACACACACACCCATTAGTTGCCTCCCACATGTGGCCCAACCAGGGCTGGGGATTGAGCCTGCGACCAAGGTACGTGCCCTTGACTGGAATTGAGCCCGGGACCCTTCAGTCCGCAGGCCGATGTTCTATCCACTGAGCCAAACCGGCTAGGGCCATGGGTTGATTCTGGTATGTGGCCTGACCAGGGATGGAACCCTAAACCTTGGCGTATCTGGACAACGTTCTAACCAACTGAACTACTCCATCAGGGCTCGTTTTTCTTTTTCCAACGTGGATTGCAAAATGCCCTCCAGCAAGGAAAAGGCTCACAGAGAAACTGCACCCCATTTGGGGCTGAAGGGGGGGTCACATGATTGGAGGATGAGAGGCCCCGAGAGCTGCCAGAGAAGAGGGGGGCTCCTCTGTCTAGGTCACCTCAAAATAGCTGTGTTGGGCCCAATACCCTCAGCCTCCTAACAGCCCCTCCATTCCAGGCATTGCTGATTGTTCTAGGTTCAGCTAAAGTGAGAATTATTACTCTTTTAAAGTAGCACTACCTGTGTGGCCCACACCCATTTTCATCATCACAGAACCCTATGTGTTCCCACCCTTATTATCCTCCTTCACTGATGGCAAAACTGAGGCCAGAGAGGCCCCGTCACCAACAGACACCCTCGGGGGCGGGCGAACGGGCAGGTGAGACTTTACCCGAACCCGACTGGCATCAGGGGCTCTGTCCTGGCAAAGCCACCGCCGAATGCCACACTTTGGGAGGCCTGGCCCTGGCTCACGAAGCGCAAGAAGAGACAGACCCGCTTTCAACGTTTCAGAAGTTTTATTATAAAGGAATCTGAGAGAAGCACTGGGCACGGAGCCAGGCGGTCGCCAGGGCCAGGAAACAGCTGCGAACACGAGGAACCCCAACCCCAACCAAGCCCCAAACCGCACACACTTTCTGGTCAACTGCATTTCTGTCCTCAGGTCTTCTTCATAAATAGACAACAGTCGTCGTTGGCAATTTTAAATAGACGGGCGTGTGGTTAAAAGAAAAAGCGCAAAGCCTCCGAGTGTGGCGGGAACAGACGATGGAACGGTTTGGCGGCCGCTCTGTGCACGTCTCCCTTAAGATAAAACTTAAAAAACATGTGCTAAGGGTCATAGAAAACGCTTTTGACCTTAAAGGAAACTACTTTCCTCCCCCACCCCGCCCCAAAAATAATCTCACAGATGTGTTCAGCACAGCTCTAAAACACGTAGTCAACTACTCACACAAAGCCAACAGTGTACGGGTTCATAATCTCTTGTTCAGGCTGTCACACCACATGTGCGCGTCTGTGGCCGGGCCGGCCCCTGCCCCGGGCATCTGGGTGGGTGTCTGTTGGCAAGCGACCCCGGCAGGGGCAGCCCACGTGAGCTGGGCCGGGCCCAGACATCCAGACATAGGGTACGGTGTGCAGGACGAGGAGTGGGGTCCACAGTGGCCCTGGAGCAAGCGGTCAGGGGGCAGGAGGTGCCTGCAGGTTCTTTGGGCTGGCGGCGGGCGTTGGGCGGCCTCTGCAGAGTCTGGTAAGAGGTCGAGGAAGAGACTCAGCCGTGGGGCATTAGCGTGTCACTGTTCTCTCTTCGGGTCCCCTGCTTCCTGCCAAGGCCTCTTTCCTGCTGTGGCCCCTCCAGCAGCCTCAGGGAGGAGAGGGAGGTGGGGTTAGGTGAGGTAGAGAGATTTATCCCTGGGGAGCAGGCTGTGGGAGAGAGGAGGGGCTGTCAGAGCTCACGTGACCCCACCTGGCGCCACGGGCTCTCGGGGGCCTGGACACCGGGCCAGCTGCTCACCTGCCCTGCACCCCGACCCTGGATGCAGCCCTCCTGCGATCCCAGCAGCCCCCCCGCCCCCGTCAGTGCTGGGGAGGTGGAGGCAGTGTGTCTGTCCTTCTAACACCACCATCACTCTAGGTTAAGTCCGTGTTTCTTTTGTAAATTTCAAACAGAATTAAAGGCGAGCAGGTGCTTTCTGTGTTTTTGAAGTCGGGCCCTCATGCCCTGATCGGGCAGCTCAGTTGGTTAGAGCGCCGTGCAGTGACACCAGGGGTGCGGGGTCGATCCCCGGTCAGGGCACAGACAGGAATCAACCAATAAATTAATAAATAAGTGAAATAACAAATCAATGTCTCTCTCTTTTTGTCTCTCTCTCCCTTCCTCTCTTTCTTAAATAAAAAAAAATTTAAATTTTTTAAAAATATGTTAAAATAGGGCACTCATTTATGACAACATAGATGACCCTTGAAGGCATTATCCTCAGTAAAAGAAGTCAGACGAGGAAAGACAAGTGTCATAGGATCTCACTTATATGTGGAATCTAAAAATAACCCCCCCCCCCAAAACAAAACAAAACAAGCTCATAGATACGCAGAGCAGACCGGTGCTTGCAGAGGCTGGGGGGGTGGGCAAATGGCGGAGGGAGTCAAAAGGCGCAAACTTCCAGTTATAAGGTGCTGGGGTGTAACGCACGGCACAGGGACTACAGCTAACAACACCGTGCTGCATGTTTGAAAGCCGCTAAGAGAGTAGATCTTAGTTCTCCAGATGAATTTTTGGAGAGTTCGTTCTAGATCTTTGAAGAAGGCCATTGGTATTTTAATGGGAAGTGCGTTGAATTTATAGATTGCTTTGGGTAGTATGGACATTTTAATGATGTTGATTCTACCAATCCAAGAACAT